>NW_026967585.1:1738750-2045000 GCF_028390025.1 Pseudophryne corroboree | reverse complement strand
TAGATCTGACTCCTGGTATTCTCACCAGTAATAATGTTACTTATACATTTCCCCTTCTGTATATGTAATGTATGGTGTAACTAGATCTGACTCCTGTCATTCTCACCAGTAATAATGTTACTTATACATATCCCCTTCTGTATATGTAATGTATGGTGTAACTAGATCTGACTCCTGTCACTCTCACCAGTAATAATGTTACTTATACATTTCCCCTTCTGTATATGTAACGTATGGTGTAACTAGATCTGACTCCTGTCACTCTCACCAGTAATAATGTTACTTATACATTTCCCCTTCTGTATATGTAATGTATGGTGTAACTAGATCTGACTCCTGTCACTCTCACCAGTAATAATGTTACTTATACATTTCCCCTTCTGTATATGTAACGTATGGTGTAACTAGATCTGACTCCTGTCACTCTCACCAGTAATAATGTTACTTATACATTTCCCCTTCTGTATATGTAACGTATGGTGTAACTAGATCTGACTCCTGTCATTCTCACCAGTAATAATGTTACTTATACATTTCCCCTTCTGTATATGTAATGTATGGTGTAGCTAGATCTGACTCCTGTCATTCTCACCAGTAATAATGTTACTTATACATTTCCCCTTCTGTATATGTAATGTATGGTGTAACTAGATCTGACTCCTGTCATTCTCACTAGTAATAATGTTACTTATACATTTCCCCTTCTGTATATGTAACGTATGGTGTAACTAGATCTGACTCCTGTCATTCTCACCAGTAATCATGTTATTTATACATTTCCCCTTCTGTCTATGGAACGTATGGTGTAACTAGATCTGACTCCTGTCATTCTCACCAGTAATAATGTTACTTATACATATCCCCTTCTGTATATGTAACGTATGGTGTAACTAGATCTGACTCCTGTCATTCTCACCAGTAATAATGTTACTTATACATTTGCCCTTCTGTATATGTAACGTATGGTGTAACTAGATCTGACTTCTGTCATTCTCACCAGTAATAATGTTACTTATACATATCCCCTTCTGTATATGTAATGTATGGTGTAACTAGATCTGACTCCTGTCACTCTCACCAGTAATAATGTTACTTATACATTTCCCCTTCTGTATATGTAACGTATGGTGTAACTAGATCTGACTTCTGTCATTCTCACCAGTAATAATGTTACTTATACATATCCCCTTCTTTATATGTAATGTATGGTGTAACTAGATCTGACTCCTCTCACTCTCACCAGTAATAATGTTACTTATACATTTCCCCTTCTGTATATGTAACGTATGGTGTAACTAGATCTGACTCCTGTCACTCTCACCAGTAATAATGTTACTTATACATTTCCCCTTCTGTATATGTAACGTATGGTGTAACTAGATCTGACTCCTGTCATTCTCACCAGTAATAATGTTACTTATACATTTCCCCTTCTGTATATGTAATGTATGGTGTAGCTAGATCTGACTCCTGTCATTCTCACCAGTAATAATGTTACTTATACATTTCCCCTTCTGTATATGTAATGTATGGTGTAACTAGATCTGACTCCTGTCATTCTCACTAGTAATAATGTTACTTATACATTTCCCCTTCTGTATATGTAACGTATGGTGTAACTAGATCTGACTCCTGTCATTCTCACCAGTAATCATGTTATTTATACATTTCCCCTTCTGTCTATGGAACGTATGGTGTAACTAGATCTGACTCCTGTCATTCTCACCAGTAATAATGTTACTTATACATATCCCCTTCTGTATATGTAACGTATGGTGTAACTAGATCTGACTCCTGTCATTCTCACCAGTAATAATGTTACTTATACATTTGCCCTTCTGTATATGTAACGTATGGTGTAACTAGATCTGACTCCTGTCATTCTCACCAGTAATAATGTTACTTATACATTTCCCCGTCTGTATATGTGACGTATGGTGTAACTAGATCTGACTCCTGTCACTCTCACCAGCAATAATGTTACTTATATATTTCCCCTTCTGTATATGTAACGTATGGTGTAACTAGATCTGACTCCTGTCATTCTCACCAGTAATAATGTTACTTATACATTTGCCCTTCTGTATATGTAACGTATGGTGTAACTAGATCTGACTTCTGTCATTCTCACCAGTAATAATGTTACTTATACATTTCCCCTTCTGTATATGTAACGTATGGTGTAACTAGATCTGACTCCTGTCATTCTCACCAGTAATAATGTTACTTATACATTTCCCCTTCTGTATATGTAATGTATGGTGTAGCTAGATCTGACTCCTGTCATTCTCACCAGTAATAATGTTACTTATACATTTGCCCTTCTGTATATGTAACGTATGGTGTAACTAGATCTGACTTCTGTCATTCTCACCAGTAATAATGTTACTTATACATATCCCCTTCTGTATATGTAATGTATGGTGTAACTAGATCTGACTCCTGTCACTCTCACCAGTAATAATGTTACTTATACATTTCCCCTTCTGTATATGTAACGTATGGTGTAACTAGATCTGACTCCTGTCATTCTCACCAGTAATAATGTTACTTATACATTTCCCCTTCTGTATATGTAACGTATGGTGTAACTAGATCTGACTCCTGTCATTCTCACCAGTAATAATGTTACTTATACATTTCCCCTTCTGTATATGTAACGTATGGTGTAACTAGATCTGACTCCTGTCACTCTCACCGGTAATAATGTTACTTATACATTTCCCCTTCTGTATATGTAATGTATGGTGTAACTAGATCTGACTCCTGTCATTCTCACCAGTAATAATGTTACTTATACATTTCCCCTTCTGTATATGTAATGTATAGTGTAACTAGATCTGACTCCTGGTATTCTCACCAGTAATAATGTTACTTATACATTTCCCCTTCTGTATATGTAATGTATGGTGTAACTAGATCTGACTCCTGTCATTCTCACCAGTAATAATGTTACTTATACATATCCCCTTCTGTATATGTAATGTATGGTGTAACTAGATCTGACTCCTGTCACTCTCACCAGTAATAATGTTACTTATACATTTCCCCTTCTGTATATGTAACGTATGGTGTAACTAGATCTGACTCCTGTCATTCTCACCAGTAATAATGTTACTTATACATTTCCCCTTCTGTATATGTAATGTATGGTGTAACTAGATCTGACTCCTGTCATTCTCACTAGTAATAATGTTACTTATACATTTCCCCTTCTGTATATGTAACGTATGGTGTAACTAGATCTGACTCCTGTCATTCTCACCAGTAATCATGTTATTTATACATTTCCCCTTCTGTCTATGGAACGTATGGTGTAACTAGATCTGACTCCTGTCATTCTCACCAGTAATAATGTTACTTATACATATCCCCTTCTGTATATGTAACGTATGGTGTAACTAGATCTGACTCCTGTCATTCTCACCAGTAATAATGTTACTTATACATTTGCCCTTCTGTATATGTAACGTATGGTGTAACTAGATCTGACTTCTGTCATTCTCACCAGTAATAATGTTACTTATACATATCCCCTTCTGTATATGTAATGTATGGTGTAACTAGATCTGACTCCTGTCACTCTCACCAGTAATAATGTTACTTATACATTTCCCCTTCTGTATATGTAACGTATGGTGTAACTAGATCTGACTTCTGTCATTCTCACCAGTAATAATGTTACTTATACATATCCCCTTCTGTATATGTAATGTATGGTGTAACTAGATCTGACTCCTCTCACTCTCACCAGTAATAATGTTACTTATACATTTCCCCTTCTGTATATGTAACGTATGGTGTAACTAGATCTGACTCCTGTCACTCTCACCAGTAATAATGTTACTTATACATTTCCCCTTCTGTATATGTAACGTATGGTGTAACTAGATCTGACTCCTGTCATTCTCACCAGTAATAATGTTACTTATACATTTCCCCTTCTGTATATGTAATGTATGGTGTAGCTAGATCTGACTCCTGTCATTCTCACCAGTAATAATGTTACTTATACATTTCCCCTTCTGTATATGTAATGTATGGTGTAACTAGATCTGACTCCTGTCATTCTCACTAGTAATAATGTTACTTATACATTTCCCCTTCTGTATATGTAACGTATGGTGTAACTAGATCTGACTCCTGTCATTCTCACCAGTAATCATGTTATTTATACATTTCCCCTTCTGTATATGTAACGTATGGTGTAACTAGATCTGACTCCTGTCATTCTCACCAGTAATCATGTTATTTATACATTTCCCCTTCTGTCTATGGAACGTATGGTGTAACTAGATCTGACTCCTGTCATTCTCACCAGTAATAATGTTACTTATACATATCCCCTTCTGTATATGTAACGTATGGTGTAACTAGATCTGACTCCTGTCATTCTCACCAGTAATAATGTTACTTATACATTTGCCCTTCTGTATATGTAACGTATGGTGTAACTAGATCTGACTCCTGTCATTCTCACCAGTAATAATGTTACTTATACATTTCCCCGTCTGTATATGTGACGTATGGTGTAACTAGATCTGACTCCTGTCACTCTCACCAGCAATAATGTTACTTATATATTTCCCCTTCTGTATATGTAACGTATGGTGTAACTAGATCTGACTCCTGTCATTCTCACCAGTAATAATGTTACTTATACATTTGCCCTTCTGTATATGTAACGTATGGTGTAACTAGATCTGACTTCTGTCATTCTCACCAGTAATAATGTTACTTATACATTTCCCCTTCTGTATATGTAACGTATGGTGTAACTAGATCTGACTCCTGTCACTCTCACCGGTAATAATGTTACTTATACATTTCCCCTTCTGTATATGTAATGTATGGTGTAACTAGATCTGACTCCTGTCATTCTCACCAGTAATAATGTTACTTATACATTTCCCCTTCTGTATATGTAATGTATAGTGTAACTAGATCTGACTCCTGGTATTCTCACCAGTAATAATGTTACTTATACATTTCCCCTTCTGTATATGTAATGTATGGTGTAACTAGATCTGACTCCTGTCATTCTCACCAGTAATAATGTTACTTATACATATCCCCTTCTGTATATGTAACGTATGGTGTAACTAGATCTGACTCCTGTCATTCTCACCAGTAATAATGTTACTTATACATTTGCCCTTCTGTATATGTAACGTATGGTGTAACTAGATCTGACTCCTGTCATTCTCACCAGTAATAATGTTACTTATACATTTCCCCGTCTGTATATGTGACGTATGGTGTAACTAGATCTGACTCCTGTCACTCTCACCAGCAATAATGTTACTTATATATTTCCCCTTCTGTATATGTAACGTATGGTGTAACTAGATCTGACTCCTGTCATTCTCACCAGTAATAATGTTACTTATACATTTGCCCTTCTGTATATGTAACGTATGGTGTAACTAGATCTGACTTCTGTCATTCTCACCAGTAATAATGTTACTTATACATTTCCCCTTCTGTATATGTAACGTATGGTGTAACTAGATCTGACTCCTGTCACTCTCACCGGTAATAATGTTACTTATACATTTCCCCTTCTGTATATGTAATGTATGGTGTAACTAGATCTGACTCCTGTCATTCTCACCAGTAATAATGTTACTTATACATTTCCCCTTCTGTATATGTAATGTATAGTGTAACTAGATCTGACTCCTGGTATTCTCACCAGTAATAATGTTACTTATACATTTCCCCTTCTGTATATGTAATGTATGGTGTAACTAGATCTGACTCCTGTCATTCTCACCAGTAATAATGTTACTTATACATATCCCCTTCTGTATATGTAATGTATGGTGTAACTAGATCTGACTCCTGTCACTCTCACCAGTAATAATGTTACTTATACATATCCCCTTCTGTATATGTAATGTATGGTGTAACTAGATCTGACTCCTCTCACTCTCACCAGTAATAATGTTACTTATACATTTCCCCTTCTGTATATGTAACGTATGGTGTAACTAGATCTGACTCCTGTCACTCTCACCAGTAATAATGTTACTTATACATTTCCCCTTCTGTATATGTAACGTATGGTGTAACTAGATCTGACTCCTGTCATTCTCACCAGTAATAATGTTACTTATACATTTCCCCTTCTGTATATGTAATGTATGGTGTAGCTAGATCTGACTCCTGTCATTCTCACCAGTAATAATGTTACTTATACATTTCCCCTTCTGTATATGTAATGTATGGTGTAACTAGATCTGACTCCTGTCATTCTCACTAGTAATAATGTTACTTATACATTTCCCCTTCTGTATATGTAACGTATGGTGTAACTAGATCTGACTCCTGTCATTCTCACCAGTAATCATGTTATTTATACATTTCCCCTTCTGTATATGTAACGTATGGTGTAACTAGATCTGACTCCTGTCATTCTCACCAGTAATCATGTTATTTATACATTTCCCCTTCTGTCTATGGAACGTATGGTGTAACTAGATCTGACTCCTGTCATTCTCACCAGTAATAATGTTACTTATACATATCCCCTTCTGTATATGTAACGTATGGTGTAACTAGATCTGACTCCTGTCATTCTCACCAGTAATAATGTTACTTATACATTTCCCCGTCTGTATATGTGACGTATGGTGTAACTAGATCTGACTCCTGTCACTCTCACCAGCAATAATGTTACTTATATATTTCCCCTTCTGTATATGTAACGTATGGTGTAACTAGATCTGACTCCTGTCATTCTCACCAGTAATAATGTTACTTATACATATCCCCTTCTGTATATGTATTGTATGGTGTAACTAGATCTGACTCCTGTCACTCTCACCAGTAATCATGTTATTTATACATTTCCCCTTCTGTATATGTAACGTATGGTGTAACTAGATCTGACTCCTGTCATTCTCACCAGTAATCATGTTATTTATACATTTCCCCTTCTGTCTATGGAACGTATGGTGTAACTAGATCTGACTCCTGTCATTCTCACCAGTAATAATGTTACTTATACATATCCCCTTCTGTATATGTAACGTATGGTGTAACTAGATCTGACTCCTGTCATTCTCACCAGTAATAATGTTACTTATACATTTGCCCTTCTGTATATGTAACGTATGGTGTAACTAGATCTGACTTCTGTCATTCTCACCAGTAATAATGTTACTTATACATATCCCCTTCTGTATATGTATTGTATGGTGTAACTAGATCTGACTCCTGTCACTCTCACCAGTAATAATGTTACTTATACATTTCCCCTTCTGTATATGTAACGTATGGTGTAACTAGATCTGACTTCTGTCATTCTCACCAGTAATAATGTTACTTATACATATCCCCTTCTGTATATGTAATGTATGGTGTAACTAGATCTGACTCCTGTCACTCTCACCAGTAATAATGTTACTTATACATTTCCCCTTCTGTATATGTAACGTATGGTGTAACTAGATCTGACTCCTGTCACTCTCACCAGTAATAATGTTACTTATACATTTCCCCTTCTGTATATGTAACGTATGGTGTAACTAGATCTGACTCCTGTCATTCTCACCAGTAATAATGTTACTTATACATTTCCCCTTCTGTATATGTAATGTATGGTGTAGCTAGATCTGACTCCTGTCATTCTCACCAGTAATAATGTTACTTATACATTTCCCCTTCTGTATATGTAATGTATGGTGTAACTAGATCTGACTCCTGTCATTCTCACTAGTAATAATGTTACTTATACATTTCCCCTTCTGTATATGTAACGTATGGTGTAACTAGATCTGACTCCTGTCATTCTCACCAGTAATCATGTTATTTATACATTTCCCCTTCTGTATATGTAACGTATGGTGTAACTAGATCTGACTCCTGTCATTCTCACCAGTAATCATGTTATTTATACATTTCCCCTTCTGTCTATGGAACGTATGGTGTAACTAGATCTGACTCCTGTCATTCTCACCAGTAATAATGTTACTTATACATATCCCCTTCTGTATATGTAACGTATGGTGTAACTAGATCTGACTCCTGTCATTCTCACCAGTAATAATGTTACTTATACATTTCCCCTTCTGTATATGGAACATATGGTGTAACTAGATCTGACTCCTGTCATTCTCACCAGTAATAATGTTACTTATACATTTCCCCTTCTGTATATGTAACGTATGGTGTAACTAGATCTGACTCCTGTCATTCTCACCAGTAATAATGTTACTTATACATTTCCCCGTCTGTATATGTGACGTATGGTGTAACTAGATCTGACTCCTGTCACTCTCACCAGCAATAATGTTACTTATATATTTCCCCTTCTGTATATGTAACGTATGGTGTAACTAGATCTGACTCCTGTCACTCTCACCAGTAATAATGTTACTTATACATTTCCCCTTCTGTATATGTAACGTATGGTGTAACTAGATCTGACTCCTGTCATTCTCACCAGTAATAATGTTACTTATACATTTCCCCTTCTGTATATGTAACGTATGGTGTAACTAGATCTGACTCCTGTCATTCTCACCAGTAATAATGTTACTTATATAATTTCCCTTCTGTATATGTAACGTATGGTGTAACTAGATCTGACTCCTGTCACTCTCACCAGTAATAATGTTACTTATACATTTCCCCTTCTGTATATGGAACGTATGGTGTAACTAGATCTGACTCCTGTCATTCTCACCAGTAATAATGTTACTTATACATTTGCCCTTCTGTATATGTAACGTATGGTGTAACTAGATCTGACTCCTGTCATTCTCACCAGTAATAATGTTACTTATACATTTCCCCTTCTGTATATGTAACTTATGGTGTAACTATATCTGACTCCTTTCATTCTCACCAGTAATAATGTTACTTATACATTTCCCCTTCTGTATATGTAACGCATGGTGTAACTAGATCAGACTCCTGTCATTCTCACCAGTAATAATGTTACTTATACATTTCCCCTTCTGTACATGTAACGTATGGTGTAACTAGATCTGACTCCTGTCATTCTAACCAGTAATAATGTTACTTATACATTTCCCCTTCTGTATATGTAACGTATGGTGTAACTAGATCTGACTCCTGTCAGTCTCGCTGGTAATAATGAGGCAGATGTATTAACCTGGAGAAGGCATTAGGAAGTGATAAACCAGTGATATGTGCAATGTGATAAAGGCACCAGCCAATCAGATCCTAACTGTTAATTTACATATTGGAGCCGATTGGCTGGTGCCTTTATCACCTTACACATATCACTGGTTTATCACTTCCTTATGCCTTCTCCAAGTTAATACATCTGCCCCCCTGTTACTTATACATTTCCCTTTCTGTATATATAATGTATGGTGTAACTAGATTTGACTGCTGTCATTCTCACCGGTAATAATGTTACTTATACATTTCCCCCTCTACATATGGAATATATGGTGTAAACTAGATCTGACTCCTGTCATTCTCACTGGTAATAATGTTACTTATACATTTCCCCTTCTGTATATGAAACGTATGGTGTAACTAGATCTGACTCCTGTCATTCTCACCAGTAATAATGTTACTTATACATTTCCCCTTCTGTATATGTAACGTATGGTGTAACTAGATCTGACTCCTGTCATTCTCACCAGGAATATTGTTACTTATACATTTCCCCTTCTGTATATGTGACGTATGATGTAACTAGATCTGACTCCTGTCATTCTCATCAGTAATGATACTTATACATTTCCCCTTCTGTATATGTAACGTATAGTGTAACTAGATCTGACTCCTGTCATTCCCACCAGTAATGATACTTATACATTTCCTTTTCTGTATATGTAACGTATAGTGTAACTACATCTGACTACTGTCATTCTCACCAGTAATGTTACTTATACATTTCCTTTTCTGTATATGAAACGTATGGTGTAACTAGATCTGACTCCTGTCATTCTCATCAGTAATAATGTTACTTATACATTTCCCCTTCTGTATATGGAGTGTATGGTGTAACTAGATCTCACTTCTGTCATTCTCACCCATAATAATGTTACTTACACATTTCCCCTTCTGTATATGGAACATATGGTGTAACTAGATCTGACTCCTGTCATTCTCACCAGTAATGTTACTTATACATTTCCCCTTCTGTATATGTAACGTATGGTGTAACTAGATCTGACTCCTGTCATTCTCACCAGTAATAATGTTACTTATACATTTCCCCTTCTGTATATGTAACGTATGGTGTAACTAGATCTGACTTCTGTCATTCTCACCAGTAATAATGTTACTTATACATTTCCCCTTCTGTATATGTAACGTATGGTGTAACTAGATCTGACTCCTGTCATTCTCACCAGTAATAATGTTACTTATACATTTCCCCTTCTGTATATGTAACGTATGGTGTAACTAGATCTGACTCCTGTCACTCTCACCGGTAATAATGTTACTTATACATTTCCCCTTCTGTATATGTAATGTATGGTGTAACTAGATCTGACTCCTGTCATTCTCACCAGTAATAATGTTACTTATACATTTCCCCTTCTGTATATGTAATGTATAGTTTAACTAGATCTGACTCCTGGTATTCTCACCAGTAATAATGTTACTTATACATTTCCCCTTCTGTATATGTAATGTATGGTGTAACTAGATCTGACTCCTGTCATTCTCACCAGTAATAATGTTACTTATACATATCCCCTTCTGTATATGTAATGTATGGTGTAACTAGATCTGACTCCTGTCATTCTCACCAGTAATAATGTTACTTATACATATCCCCTTCTGTATATGTAATGTATGGTGTAACTAGATCTGACTCCTGTCACTCTCACCAGTAATAATGTTACTTATACATTTCCCCTTCTGTATATGTAATGTATGGTGTAACTAGATCTGACTCCTGTCATTCTCACTAGTAATAATGTTACTTATACATTTCCCCTTCTGTATATGTAACGTATGGTGTAACTAGATCTGACTCCTGTCATTCTCACCAGTAATAATGTTACTTATACATTTCCCCGTCTGTATATGTGACGTATGGTGTAACTAGATCTGACTCCTGTCACTCTCACCAGCAATAATGTTACTTATATATTTCCCCTTCTGTATATGTAACGTATGGTGTAACTAGATCTGACTCCTGTCACTCTCACCAGTAATAATGTTACTTATACATTTCCCCTTCTGTATATGTAACGTATGGTGTAACTAGATCTGACTCCTGTCATTCTCACCAGTAATAATGTTACTTATACATTTCCCCTTCTGTATATGTAACGTATGGTGTAACTAGATCTGACTCCTGTCATTCTCACCAGTAATAATGTTACTTATATAATTTCCCTTCTGTATATGTAACGTATGGTGTAACTAGATCTGACTCCTGTCACTCTCACCAGTAATAATGTTACTTATACATTTCCCCTTCTGTATATGGAACGTATGGTGTAACTAGATCTGACTCCTGTCATTCTCACCAGTAATAATGTTACTTATACATTTGCCCTTCTGTATATGTAACGTATGGTGTAACTAGATCTGACTCCTGTCATTCTCACCAGTAATAATGTTACTTATACATTTCCCCTTCTGTATATGTAACTTATGGTGTAACTATATCTGACTCCTTTCATTCTCACCAGTAATAATGTTACTTATACATTTCCCCTTCTGTATATGTAACGCATGGTGTAACTAGATCAGACTCCTGTCATTCTCACCAGTAATAATGTTACTTATACATTTCCCCTTCTGTACATGTAACGTATGGTGTAACTAGATCTGACTCCTGTCATTCTAACCAGTAATAATGTTACTTATACATTTCCCCTTCTGTATATGTAACGTATGGTGTAACTAGATCTGACTCCTGTCAGTCTCGCTGGTAATAATGAGGCAGATGTATTAACCTGGAGAAGGCATTAGGAAGTGATAAACCAGTGATATGTGCAATGTGATAAAGGCACCAGCCAATCAGATCCTAACTGTTAATTTACATATTGGAGCCGATTGGCTGGTGCCTTTATCACCTTACACATATCACTGGTTTATCACTTCCTTATGCCTTCTCCAAGTTAATACATCTGCCCCCCTGTTACTTATACATTTCCCTTTCTGTATATATAATGTATGGTGTAACTAGATTTGACTGCTGTCATTCTCACCGGTAATAATGTTACTTATACATTTCCCCCTCTACATATGGAATATATGGTGTAAACTAGATCTGACTCCTGTCATTCTCACTGGTAATAATGTTACTTATACATTTCCCCTTCTGTATATGAAACGTATGGTGTAACTAGATCTGACTCCTGTCATTCTCACCAGTAATAATGTTACTTATACATTTCCCCTTCTGTATATGTAACGTATGGTGTAACTAGATCTGACTCCTGTCATTCTCACCAGGAATATTGTTACTTATACATTTCCCCTTCTGTATATGTGACGTATGATGTAACTAGATCTGACTCCTGTCATTCTCATCAGTAATGATACTTATACATTTCCCCTTCTGTATATGTAACGTATAGTGTAACTAGATCTGACTCCTGTCATTCCCACCAGTAATGATACTTATACATTTCCTTTTCTGTATATGTAACGTATAGTGTAACTACATCTGACTACTGTCATTCTCACCAGTAATGTTACTTATACATTTCCTTTTCTGTATATGAAACGTATGGTGTAACTAGATCTGACTCCTGTCATTCTCATCAGTAATAATGTTACTTATACATTTCCCCTTCTGTATATGGAGTGTATGGTGTAACTAGATCTCACTTCTGTCATTCTCACCCATAATAATGTTACTTACACATTTCCCCTTCTGTATATGGAACATATGGTGTAACTAGATCTGACTCCTGTCATTCTCACCAGTAATGTTACTTATACATTTCCCCTTCTGTATATGTAACGTATGGTGTAACTAGATCTGACTCCTGTCATTCTCACCAGTAATAATGTTACTTATACATTTCCCCTTCTGTATATGTAACGTATGGTGTAACTAGATCTGACTTCTGTCATTCTCACCAGTAATAATGTTACTTATACATTTCCCCTTCTGTATATGTAACGTATGGTGTAACTAGATCTGACTCCTGTCATTCTCACCAGTAATAATGTTACTTATACATTTCCCCTTCTGTATATGTAACGTATGGTGTAACTAGATCTGACTCCTGTCACTCTCACCGGTAATAATGTTACTTATACATTTCCCCTTCTGTATATGTAATGTATGGTGTAACTAGATCTGACTCCTGTCATTCTCACCAGTAATAATGTTACTTATACATTTCCCCTTCTGTATATGTAATGTATAGTTTAACTAGATCTGACTCCTGGTATTCTCACCAGTAATAATGTTACTTATACATTTCCCCTTCTGTATATGTAATGTATGGTGTAACTAGATCTGACTCCTGTCATTCTCACCAGTAATAATGTTACTTATACATATCCCCTTCTGTATATGTAATGTATGGTGTAACTAGATCTGACTCCTGTCATTCTCACCAGTAATAATGTTACTTATACATATCCCCTTCTGTATATGTAATGTATGGTGTAACTAGATCTGACTCCTGTCACTCTCACCAGTAATAATGTTACTTATACATTTCCCCTTCTGTATATGTAATGTATGGTGTAACTAGATCTGACTCCTGTCATTCTCACTAGTAATAATGTTACTTATACATTTCCCCTTCTGTATATGTAACGTATGGTGTAACTAGATCTGACTCCTGTCATTCTCACCAGTAATCATGTTATTTATACATTTCCCCTTCTGTATATGTAACGCATTGTGTAACTAGATCTGACTCCTGTCATTCTCACCAGTAATCATGTTATTTATACATATCCCCTTCTGTATATGTAACGTATGGTGTAACTAGATCTGACTCCTGTCATTCTCACCAGTAATAATGTTACTTATACATTTGCCCTTCTGTATATGTAACGTATGGTGTAACTAGATCTGACTTCTGTCATTCTCACCAGTAATAATGTTACTTATACATATCCCCTTCTGTATATGTAATGTATGGTGTAACTAGATCTGACTCCTGTCACTCTCACCAGTAATAATGTTACTTATACATTTTCCCTTCTGTATATGTAACGTATGGTGTAACTAGATCTGACTTCTGTCATTCTCACCAGTAATAATGTTACTTATACATATCCCCTTCTGTATATGTAATGTATGGTGTAACTAGATCTGACTCCTGTCACTCTCACCAGTAATAATGTTACTTATACATTTCCCCTTCTGTATATGTAACGTATGGTGTAACTAGATCTGACTCCTGTCACTCTCACCAGTAATAATGTTACTTATACATTTCCCCTTCTGTATATGTAACGTATGGTGTAACTAGATCTGACTCCTGTCATTCTCACCAGTAATAATGTTACTTATACATTTCCCCTTCTGTATATGTAATGTATGGTGTAGCTAGATCTGACTCCTGTCATTCTCACCAGTAATAATGTTACTTATACATTTCCCCTTCTGTATATGTAATGTATGGTGTAACTAGATCTGACTCCTGTCATTCTCACTAGTAATAATGTTACTTATACATTTCCCCTTCTGTATATGTAACGTATGGTGTAACTAGATCTGACTCCTGTCATTCTCACCAGTAATCATGTTATTTATACATTTCCCCTTCTGTATATGTAACGTATGGTGTAACTAGATCTGACTCCTGTCATTCTCACCAGTAATCATGTTATTTATACATTTCCCCTTCTGTCTATGGAACGTATGGTGTAACTAGATCTGACTCCTGTCATTCTCACCAGTAATAATGTTACTTATACATATCCCCTTCTGTATATGTAACGTATGGTGTAACTAGATCTGACTCCTGTCATTCTCACCAGTAATAATGTTACTTATACATTTGCCCTTCTGTATATGTAACGTATGGTGTAACTAGATCTGACTCCTGTCATTCTCACCAGTAATAATGTTACTTATACATTTCCCCGTCTGTATATGTGACGTATGGTGTAACTAGATCTGACTCCTGTCACTCTCACCAGCAATAATGTTACTTATATATTTCCCCTTCTGTATATGTAACGTATGGTGTAACTAGATCTGACTCCTGTCATTCTCACCAGTAATAATGTTACTTATACATTTGCCCTTCTGTATATGTAACGTATGGTGTAACTAGATCTGACTTCTGTCATTCTCACCAGTAATAATGTTACTTATACATTTCCCCTTCTGTATATGTAACGTATGGTGTAACTAGATCTGACTCCTGTCACTCTCACCGGTAATAATGTTACTTATACATTTCCCCTTCTGTATATGTAATGTATGGTGTAACTAGATCTGACTCCTGTCATTCTCACCAGTAATAATGTTACTTATACATTTCCCCTTCTGTATATGTAATGTATAGTGTAACTAGATCTGACTCCTGGTATTCTCACCAGTAATAATGTTACTTATACATTTCCCCTTCTGTATATGTAATGTATGGTGTAACTAGATCTGACTCCTGTCATTCTCACCAGTAATAATGTTACTTATACATATCCCCTTCTGTATATGTAATGTATGGTGTAACTAGATCTGACTCCTGTCATTCTCACCAGTAATAATGTTACTTATACATATCCCCTTCTGTATATGTAATGTATGGTGTAACTAGATCTGACTCCTGTCACTCTCACCAGTAATAATGTTACTTATACATTTCCCCTTCTGTATATGTAACGTATGGTGTAACTAGATCTGACTCCTGTCACTCTCACCAGTAATAATGTTACTTATACATTTCCCCTTCTGTATATGTAACGTATGGTGTAACTAGATCTGACTCCTGTCACTCTCACCACTAATAATGTTACTTATACATTTCCCCTTCTGTATATGTAACGTATGGTGTAACTAGATCTGACTCCTGTCATTCTCACCAGTAATAATGTTACTTATACATTTCCCCTTCTGTATATGTAATGTATGGTGTAGCTAGATCTGACTCCTGTCATTCTCACCAGTAATAATGTTACTTATACATTTCCCCTTCTGTATATGTAATGTATGGTGTAACTAGATCTGACTCCTGTCATTCTCACTAGTAATAATGTTACTTATACATTTCCCCTTCTGTATATGTAACGTATGGTGTAACTAGATCTGACTCCTGTCATTCTCACCAGTAATCATGTTATTTATACATTTCCCCTTCTGTATATGTAACGTATGGTGTAACTAGATCTGACTCCTGTCATTCTCACCAGTAATCATGTTATTTATACATTTCCCCTTCTGTCAATGGAACGTATGGTGTAACTAGATCTGACTCCTGTCATTCTCACCAGTAATAATGTTACTTATACATATCCCCTTCTGTATATGTAACGTATGGTGTAACTAGATCTGACTCCTGTCATTCTCACCAGTAATAATGTTACTTATACATTTGCCCTTCTGTATATGTAACGTATGGTGTAACTAGATCTGACTTCTGTCATTCTCACCAGTAATAATGTTACTTATACATATCCCCTTCTGTATATGTAATGTATGGTGTAACTAGATCTGACTCCTGTCACTCTCACCAGTAATAATGTTACTTATACATTTCCCCTTCTGTATATGTAACGTATGGTGTAACTAGATCTGACTTCTGTCATTCTCACCAGTAATAATGTTACTTATACATATCCCCTTCTGTATATGTAATGTATGGTGTAACTAGATCTGACTCCTGTCACTCTCACCAGTAATAATGTTACTTATACATTTCCCCTTCTGTATATGTAACGTATGGTGTAACTAGATCTGACTCCTGTCACTCTCACCAGTAATAATGTTACTTATACATTTCCCCTTCTGTATATGTAACGTATGGTGTAACTAGATCTGACTCCTGTCATTCTCACCAGTAATAATGTTACTTATACATTTCCCCTTCTGTATATGTAATGTATGGTGTAGCTAGATCTGACTCCTGTCATTCTCACCAGTAATAATGTTACTTATACATTTCCCCTTCTGTATATGTAACGTATGGTGTAACTAGATCTGACTCCTGTCATTCTCACCAGTAATCATGTTATTTATACATTTCCCCTTCTGTATATGTAACGTATGGTGTAACTAGATCTGACTCCTGTCATTCTCACCAGTAATCATGTTATTTATACATTTCCCCTTCTGTCTATGGAACGTATGGTGTAACTAGATCTGACTCCTGTCATTCTCACCAGTAATAATGTTACTTATACATATCCCCTTCTGTATATGTAACGTATGGTGTAACTAGATCTGACTCCTGTCATTCTCACCAGTAATAATGTTACTTATACATTTCCCCTTCTGTATATGGAACATATGGTGTAACTAGATCTGACTCCTGTCATTCTCACCAGTAATAATGTTACTTATACATTTCCCCTTCTGTATATGTAACGTATGGTGTAACTAGATCTGACTCCTGTCATTCTCACCAGTAATAATGTTACTTATACATTTCCCCGTCTGTATATGTGACGTATGGTGTAACTAGATCTGACTCCTGTCACTCTCACCAGCAATAATGTTACTTATATATTTCCCCTTCTGTATATGTAACGTATGGTGTAACTAGATCTGACTCCTGTCACTCTCACCAGTAATAATGTTACTTATACATTTCCCCTTCTGTATATGTAACGTATGGTGTAACTAGATCTGACTCCTGTCATTCTCATCAGTAATAATGTTACTTATACATTTCCCCTTCTGTATATGTAACGTATGGTGTAACTAGATCTGACTCCTGTCATTCTCACCAGTAATAATGTTACTTATACATTTCCCCTTCTGTATATGTAACGTATGGTGTAACTAGATCTGACTCCTGTCATTCTCACCAGTAATAATGTTACTTATATAATTTCCCTTCTGTATATGTAACGTATGGTGTAACTAGATCTGACTCCTGTCACTCTCACCAGTAATAATGTTACTTATATATTTCCCCTTCTGTATATGGAACGTATGGTGTAACTAGATCTGACTCCTGTCATTCTCACCAGTAATAATGTTACTTATACATTTGCCCTTCTGTATATGTAACGTATGGTGTAACTAGATCTGACTCCTGTCATTCTCACCAGTAATAATGTTACTTATATAATTTCCCTTCTGTATATGTAATGTATGGTGTAACTAGATCTGACTCCTGTCATTCTCACCAGTAATAATGTTACTTATATAATTTCCCTTCTGTATATGTAACGTATGGTGTAACTAGATCTTACTCCTGTCATTCTCACCAGTAATAATGTTACTTATATAATTCACCTTCTGTATATGTAACGTATGGTGTAACTAGATCTGACTCCTGTCACTCTCACCAGTAATAATGTTACTTATACATTTCCCCTTCTGTATATGTAACGTATGGTGTAACTAGATCTGACTCCTGTCATTCTCACCAGTAATAATGTTACTTATACATTTCCCCTTCTGTATATGTAACGTATGGTGTAACTAGATCTGACACCTGTAACGCTCACCAGTAATAATGTTACTTATACATTTCCCCTTCTGTATATGTAATGTATGGTGTAACTAGATCTGACTCCTGTCATTCTCACCAGTAATAATGTTACTTATACATTTCCCCTTCTGTATATGTAACGTATGGTGTAACTAGATCTGACTCCTGTCATTCTCACCAGTAATAATGTTACTTATACAATTCCCCTTCTGTATATGTAACGTATGGTGTAACTAGATCTGACTCCTGTCATTCTCACCAGTAATAACGTTACTTATACATTTCCCCTACTGTATATGTAACGTATGGTGTAACTAGATCTGACACCTGTAACGCTCACCAGTAATAATGTTACTTATACATTTCCCCTTCTGTATATGTAATGTATGGTGTAACTAGATCTGACTCCTGTCACTCTCACCAGTAATAATGTTACTTATACATTTCCCCTTCTGTATATGTAATGTATGGTGTAACTAGATCTGACTCCTGTCACTCTCACCAGTAATCATGTTACTTATACATTTCCCCTTCTGTATATGTAACGTATGGTGTAACTAGATCTGACTCCTGTCATTCTCACCAGTAATACTGTTACTTATACATTTCCCCTACTGTATATGTAACGTATGGTGTAACTAGATCTGACACCTGTAACGCTCACCAGTAATAATGTTACTTATACATTTCCCCTTCTGTATATGTAACGTATGGTGTAACTAGATCTGACACCTGTAACGCTCACCAGTAATAATGTTACTTATACATATCCCCTTCTGTATATGTAATGTATGGTGTAACTAGATCTGACTCCTGTCACTCTCACCAGTAATAATGTTACTTATACATTTCCCCTTCTGTATATGTAACGTATGATGTAACTAGATATGACTCCTGTCATTCTCACCAGTAAAAATGTTACTTATACATTTCCCCTTCTGTATATGTAATGTATGGTGTAACTAGATCTGACTCCTGTCACTCTCACCAGTAATAATGTTACTTATACATTTCCCCTTCTGTATATGTAACGTATGGTGTAACTAGATCTGACACCTGTAACGCTCACCAGTAATAATGTTACTTATACATTTCCCCTTCTGTATATGTAATGTATGGTGTAACTAGATCTGACTCCTGTCATTCTCACCAGTAATAATGTTACTTATACATTTCCCCTTCTGTATATGGAACGTATGGTGTAACTAGATCTGACTCCTGTCACTCTCACCAGTAATAATGTTACTTATACATTTCCCCTTCTGTATATGTAATGTATGGTGTAACTAGATCTGACTCCTGTCATTCTCACCAGTAATAATGTTACTTATACATTTCCCCTTCTGTATATGTAATGTATGCTGTAACTAGATCTGACTCCTGTCATTCTCACCAGTAATAATGTTACTTATACATTTCCCCTCTGTATATGTAACGTATGGTGTAACTAGATCTGACTCCTGTCATTATCACCAGTAATAATGTTACTTATACATTTCCCCTTCTGTATATGTAACGTATGGTGTAACTAGATCTGACTCCTGTCATTCTCACCAGTAATAATGTTACTTATACATTTCTCCTTCTGTATATGGAACGTATGGTGTAACTAGATCTGACTCCTGTCACTCTCCCCAGTAATAATGTTACTTATACATTTCCCCTTCTGTATATGTAACATATGGTGTAACTAGATCTGACTCCTGTCATTCTCACCAGTAATGATGATACTTATACATTTCCCCTTCTGTATATGTAATGTATGGTGTAACTAGATCTGACTCCTGTCATTATCACCAGTAATAATGTTACTTATACATTTCCCCTTCTGTATATGTAATGTATGGTGTAACTAGATCTGACTCCTGTCATTCTCACCAGTAATGATGATACTTATACATTTCCCCTTCTGTATATGTAATGTATGGTGTAACTAGATCTGACTCCTGTCATTATCACCAGTAATAATGTTACTTATACATTTCCCCTTCTGTATATGGAACGTATGGTGTAACTAGATCTGACTCCTGTCACTCTCACCAGTAATAATGTTACTTATACATTTCCCCTTCTGTATATGTAACGTATGGTGTAACTAGATCTGACTCCTGTCACTCTCACCAGTAATAATGTTACTTATACATTTCCCCTTCTGTATATGTAACGTATGGTGTAACTAGATCTGACTCCTGTCATTCTCACCAGTAATAATGTTACTTATACATTTCCCCTTCTGTATATGTAATGTATGGTGTAGCTAGATCTGACTCCTGTCATTCTCACCAGTAATAATGTTACTTATACATTTCCCCTTCTGTATATGTAATGTATGGTGTAACTAGATCTGACTCCTGTCATTCTCACTAGTAATAATGTTACTTATACATTTCCCCTTCTGTATATGTAACGTATGGTGTAACTAGATCTGACTTCTGTCATTCTCACCAGTAATAATGTTACTTATACATTTCCCCTTCTGTATATGTAACGTATGGTGTAACTAGATCTGACTCCTGTCATTCTCACCAGTAATCATGTTATTTATACATTTCCCCTTCTGTATATGTAACGTATGGTGTAACTAGATCTGACTCCTGTCATTCTCACCAGTAATCATGTTATTTATACATTTCCCCTTCTGTCTATGGAACGTATGGTGTAACTAGATCTGACTCCTGTCATTCTCACCAGTAATAATGTTACTTATACATATCCCCTTCTGTATATGTAACGTATGGTGTAACTAGATCTGACTCCTGTCATTCTCACCAGTAATAATGTTACTTATACATTTGCCCTTCTGTATATGTAATGTATGGTGTAACTAGATCTGACTCCTGTCACTCTCACCAGTAATAATGTTACTTATACATTTCCCCTTCTGTATATGTAACGTATGGTGTAACTAGATCTGACTTCTGTCATTCTCACCAGTAATAATGTTACTTATACATATCCCCTTCTGTATATGTAATGTATGGTGTAACTAGATCTGACTCCTGTCACTCTCACCAGTAATAATGTTACTTATACATTTCCCCTTCTGTATATGTAACGTATGGTGTAACTAGATCTGACTCCTGTCACTCTCACCAGTAATAATGTTACTTATACATTTCCCCTTCTGTATATGTAACGTATGGTGTAACTAGATCTGACTCCTGTCATTCTCACCAGTAATAATGTTACTTATACATTTCCCCTTCTGTATATGTAATGTATGGTGTAGCTAGATCTGACTCCTGTCATTCTCACCAGTAATAATGTTACTTATACATTTCCCCTTCTGTATATGTAATGTATGGTGTAACTAGATCTGACTCCTGTCATTCTCACTAGTAATAATGTTACTTATACATTTCCCCTTCTGTATATGTAACGTATGGTGTAACTAGATCTGACTCCTGTCATTCTCACCAGTAATCATGTTATTTATACATTTCCCCTTCTGTATATGTAACGTATGGTGTAACTAGATCTGACTCCTGTCATTCTCACCAGTAATCATGTTATTTATACATTTCCCCTTCTGTCTATGGAACGTATGGTGTAACTAGATCTGACTCCTGTCATTATCACCAGTAATAATGTTACTTATACATATCCCCTTCTGTATATGTAACGTATGGTGTAACTAGATCTGACTCCTGTCATTCTCACCAGTAATAATGTTACTTATACATTCCCCCTTCTGTATATGGAACATATGGTGTAACTAGATCTGACTCCTGTCATTCTCACCAGTAATAATGTTACTTATACATTTCCCCTTCTGTATATGTAACGTATGGTGTAACTAGATCTGACTCCTGTCATTCTCACCAGTAATAATGTTACTTATACATTTCCCCGTCTGTATATGTGACGTATGGTGTAACTAGATCTGACTCCTGTCACTCTCACCAGCAATAATGTTACTTATATATTTCCCCTTCTGTATATGTAACATATGGTGTAACTAGATCTGACTCCTGTCACTCTCACCAGTAATAATGTTACTTATACATTTCCCCTTCTGTATATGTAACGTATGGTGTAACTAGATCTGACTCCTGTCATTCTCATCAGTAATAATGTTACTTATACATTTCCCCTTCTGTATATGTAACGTATGGTGTAACTAGATCTGACTCCTGTCATTCTCACCAGTAATAATGTTACTTATACATTTCCCCTTCTGTATATGTAACGTATGGTGTAACTAGATCTGACTCCTGTCATTCTCACCAGTAATAATGTTACTTATATAATTTCCCTTCTGTATATGTAATGTATGGTGTAACTAGATCTGACTCCTGTCATTCTCACCAGTAATAATGTTACTTATATAATTTCCCTTCTGTATATGTAACGTATGGTGTAACTAGATCTTACTCCTGTCATTCTCACCAGTAATAATGTTACTTATATAATTCACCTTCTGTATATGTAACGTATGGTGTAACTAGATCTAACTCCTGTCACTCTCACCAGTAATAATGTTACTTATACATTTCCCCTTCTGTATATGTAACGTATGGTGTAACTAGATCTGACTCCTGTCATTCTCACCAGTAATAATGTTACTTATACATTTCCCCTTCTGTATATGTAACGTATGGTGTAACTAGATCTGACTCCTGTCATTCTCACCAGTAATAATGTTACTTATACATTTCCCCTTCTGTATATGTAATGTATGGTGTAACTAGATCTGACTCCTGTCACTCTCACCAGTAATAATGTTACTTATACATTTCCCCTTCTGTATATGTAACGTATGGTGTAACTAGATCTGACACCTGTAACGCTCACCAGTAATAATGTTACTTATACATTTCCCCTTCTGTATATGTAATGTATGGTGTAACTAGATCTGACTCCTGTCATTCTCACCAGTAATAATGTTACTTATACATTTCCCCTTCTGTATATGTAACGTATGGTGTAACTAGATCTGACTCCTGTCATTCTCACCAGTAATAATGTTACTTATACAATTCCCCTTCTGTATATGTAACGTATGGTGTAACTAGATCTGACTCCTGTCATTCTCACCAGTAATAACGTTACTTATACATTTCCCCTACTGTATATGTAACGTATGGTGTAACTAGATCTGACACCTGTAACGCTCACCAGTAATAATGTTACTTATACATTTCCCCTTCTGTATATGTAATGTATGGTGTAACTAGATCTGACTCCTGTCACTCTCACCAGTAATAATGTTACTTATACATTTCCCCTTCTGTATATGTAATGTATGGTGTAACTAGATCTGACTCCTGTCACTCTCACCAGTAATCATGTTACTTATACAATTCCCCTTCTGTATATGTAACGTATGGTGTAACTAGATCTGTCTTCTGTCACTCTCACCAGTAATACTGTTACTTATACATTTCCCCTACTGTATATGTAACGTATGGTGTAACTAGATCTGACACCTGTAACGCTCACCAGTAATAATGTTACTTATACATTTCCCCTTCTGTATATGTAACGTATGGTGTAACTAGATCTGACACCTGTAACGCTCACCAGTAATAATGTTACTTATACATTTCCCCTTCTGTATATGTAACGTATGGTGTAACTAGATCTGACACCTGTAACGCTCACCAGTAATAATGTTACTTATACATTTCCCCTTCTGTATATGTAATGTATGGTGTAACTAGATCTGACTCCGGTCACTCTCACCAGTAATAATGTTACTTATACATTTCCCCTTCTGTATATGTAACGTATGATGTAACTAGATATGACTCCTGTCATTCTCACCAGTAATAATGTTACTTATACATTTCCCCTTCTGTATATGTAATGTATGGTGTAACTAGATCTGACTCCTGTCACTCTCACCAGTAATAATGTTACTTATACATTTCCCCTTCTGTATATGTAACGTATGGTGTAACTAGATCTGACACCTGTAACGCTCACCAGTAATAATGTTACTTATACATTTCCCCTTCTGTATATGTAATGTATGGTGTAACTAGATCTGACTCCTGTCATTCTCACCAGTAATAATGTTACTTATACATTTCCCCTTCTGTATATGGAACGTATGGTGTAACTAGATCTGACTCCTGTCACTCTCACCAGTAATAATGTTACTTATACATTTCCCCTTCTGTATATGTAATGTATGGTGTAACTAGATCTGACTCCTGTCATTCTCACCAGTAATAATGTTACTTATACATTTCCCCTTCTGTATATGTAATGTATGGTGTAACTAGATCTGACTCCTGTCATTCTCACCAGTAATAATGTTACTTATACATTTCCCCTCTGTATATGTAATGTATGGTGTAACTAGATCTGACTCCTGTCATTATCACCAGTAATAATGTTACTTATACATTTCCCCTTCTGTATATGTAACGTATGGTGTAACTAGATCTGACTCCTGTCATTCTCACCAGTAATAATGTTACTTATACATTTCTCCTTCTGTATATGGAACGTATGGTGTAACTAGATCTGACTCCTGTCACTCTCCCCAGTAATAATGTTACTTATACATTTCCCCTTCTGTATATGTAACATATGGTGTAACTAGATCTGACTCCTGTCATTCTCACCAGTAATGATGATACTTATACATTTCCCCTTCTGTATATGTAATGTATGGTGTAACTAGATCTGACTCCTGTCATTATCACCAGTAATAATGTTACTTATACATTTCCCCTACTGTATATGTAACGTATGGTGTAACTAGATCTGACACCTGTAACGCTCACCAGTAATAATGTTACTTATACATTTCCCCTTCTGTATATGTAATGTATGGTGTAACTAGATCTGACTCCTGTCACTCTCACCAGTAATAATGTTACTTATACATTTCCCCTTCTGTATATGTAATGTATGGTGTAACTAGATCTGACTCCTGTCACTCTCACCAGTAATCATGTTACTTATACAATTCCCCTTCTGTATATGTAACGTATGGTGTAACTAGATCTGTCTTCTGTCACTCTCACCAGTAATACTGTTACTTATATATTTCCCCTACTGTATATGTAACGTATGGTGTAACTAGATCTGACACCTGTAACGCTCACCAGTAATAATGTTACTTATACATTTCCCCTTCTGTATATGTAACGTATGGTGTAACTAGATCTGACACCTGTAACGCTCACCAGTAATAATGTTACTTATACATTTCCCCTTCTGTATATGTAACGTATGGTGTAACTAGATCTGACACCTGTAACGCTCACCAGTAATAATGTTACTTATACATTTCCCCTTCTGTATATGTAATGTATGGTGTAACTAGATCTGACTCCTGTCACTCTCACCAGTAATAATGTTACTTATACATTTCCCCTTCTGTATATGTAACGTATGATGTAACTAGATATGACTCCTGTCATTCTCACCAGTAATAATGTTACTTATACATTTCCCCTTCTGTATATGTAATGTATGGTGTAACTAGATCTGACTCCTGTCACTCTCACCAGTAATAATGTTACTTATACATTTCCCCTTCTGTATATGTAACGTATGGTGTAACTAGATCTGACACCTGTAACGCTCACCAGTAATAATGTTACTTATACATTTCCCCTTCTGTATATGTAATGTATGGTGTAACTAGATCTGACTCCTGTCATTCTCACCAGTAATAATGTTACTTATACATTTCCCCTTCTGTATATGGAACGTATGGTGTAACTAGATCTGACTCCTGTCACTCTCACCAGTAATAATGTTACTTATACATTTCCCCTTCTGTATATGTAATGTATGGTGTAACTAGATCTGACTCCTGTCATTCTCACCAGTAATAATGTTACTTATACATTTCCCCTCTGTATATGTAACGTATGGTGTAACTAGATCTGACTCCTGTCATTATCACCAGTAATAATGTTACTTATACATTTCTCCTTCTGTATATGGAATGTATGGTGTAACTAGATCTGACTCCTGTCACTCTCCCCAGTAATAATGTTACTTATACATTTCCCCTTCTGTATATGTAACGTATGGTGTAACTAGATCTGACACCTGTCATTCTCACCAGTAATGATGATACTTATACATTTCCCCTTCTGTATATGTAATGTATGGTGTAACTAGATCTGACTCCTGTCACTCTCACCAGTAATAATGTTACTTATACATTTCCCCTTCTGTATATGTAACGTATGGTGTAACTAGATCTGACACCTGTAACGCTCACCAGTAATAATGTTACTTATACATTTCCCCTTCTGTATATGTAATGTATGGTGTAACTAGATCTGACTCCTGTCATTCTCACCAGTAATAATGTTACTTATACATTTCCCCTTCTGTATATGGAACGTATGGTGTAACTAGATCTGACTCCTGTCATTCTCACCAGTAATAATGTTACTTATACATTTCCCCTTCTGTATATGTAACGTATGGTGTAACTAGATCTGACTCCTGTCATTCTCACCAGTAATAATGTTACTTATACATTTCTCCTTCTGTATATGGAACGTATGGTGTAACTAGATCTGACTCCTGTCACTCTCCCCAGTAATAATGTTACTTATACATTTCTCCTTCTGTATATGGAACGTATGGTGTAACTAGATCTGACTCCTGTCACTCTCCCCAGTAATAATGTTACTTATACATTTCCCCTTCTGTATATGTAACATATGGTGTAACTAGATCTGACTCCTGTCATTCTCACCAGTAATGATGATACTTATACATTTCCCCTTCTGTATATGTAATGTATGGTGTAACTAGATCTGACTCCTGTCATTATCACCAGTAATAATGTTACTTATACATTTCCCCTTCTGTATATGTAATGTATGGTGTAACTAGATCTGACTCCTGTCATTCTCACCAGTAATGATGATACTTATACATTTCCCCTTCTGTATATGTAATGTATGGTGTAACTAGATCTGACTCCTGTCATTATCACCAGTAATAATGTTACTTATACATTTCCCCTTCTGTATATGTAACGTATGGTGTAACTAGATCTGACTCCTGTCATTCTCACCAGTAATAATGTTACTTATACATTTCTCCTTCTGTATATGGAACGTATGGTGTAACTAGATCTGACTCCTGTCACTCTCCCCAGTAATAATGTTACTTATACATTTCCCCTTCTGTATATGTAACATATGGTGTAACTAGATCTGACTCCTGTCATTCTCACCAGTAATGATGATACTTATACATTTCCCCTTCTGTATATGTAATGTATGGTGTAACTAGATCTGACTCCTGTCATTATCACCAGTAATAATGTTACTTATACATTTCCCCTACTGTATATGTAACGTATGGTGTAACTAGATCTGACACCTGTAACGCTCACCAGTAATAATGTTACTTATACATTTCCCCTTCTGTATATGTAATGTATGGTGTAACTAGATCTGACTCCTGTCACTCTCACCAGTAATAATGTTACTTATACATTTCCCCTTCTGTATATGTAATGTATGGTGTAACTAGATCTGACTCCTGTCACTCTCACCAGTAATCATGTTACTTATACAATTCCCCTTCTGTATATGTAACGTATGGTGTAACTAGATCTGTCTTCTGTCACTCTCACCAGTAATACTGTTACTTATACATTTCCCCTACTGTATATGTAACGTATGGTGTAACTAGATCTGACACCTGTAACGCTCACCAGTAATAATGTTACTTATACATTTCCCCTTCTGTATATGTAACGTATGGTGTAACTAGATCTGACACCTGTAACGCTCACCAGTAATAATGTTACTTATACATTTCCCCTTCTGTATATGTAACGTATGGTGTAACTAGATCTGACACCTGTAACGCTCACCAGTAATAATGTTACTTATACATTTCCCCTTCTGTATATGTAATGTATGGTGTAACTAGATCTGACTCCTGTCACTCTCACCAGTAATAATGTTACTTATACATTTCCCCTTCTGTATATGTAACGTATGATGTAACTAGATATGACTCCTGTCATTCTCACCAGTAATAATGTTACTTATACATTTCCCCTTCTGTATATGTAATGTATGGTGTAACTAGATCTGACTCCTGTCACTCTCACCAGTAATAATGTTACTTATACATTTCCCCTTCTGTATATGTAACGTATGGTGTAACTAGATCTGACACCTGTAATGCTCACCAGTAATAATGTTACTTATACATTTCCCCTTCTGTATATGTAATGTATGGTGTAACTAGATCTGACTCCTGTCATTCTCACCAGTAATAATGTTACTTATACATTTCCCCTTCTGTATATGGAACGTATGGTGTAACTAGATCTGACTCCTGTCACTCTCACCAGTAATAATGTTACTTATACATTTCCCCTTCTGTATATGTAACGTATGGTGTAACTAGATCTGACTCCTGTCATTCTCACCAGTAATAATGTTACTTATACATTTCCCCTTCTGTATATGGAACATATGGTGTAACTAGATCTGACTCCTGTCATTCTCACCAGTAATAATGTTACTTATACATTTCCCCTTCTGTATATGTAACGTATGATGTAACTAGATATGACTCCTGTCATTCTCACCAGTAATAATGTTACTTATACATTTCCCCTTCTGTATATGTAATGTATGGTGTAACTAGATCTGACTCCTGTCACTCTCACCAGTAATAATGTTACTTATACATTTCCCCTTCTGTATATGTAACGTATGGTGTAACTAGATCTGACACCTGTAACGCTCACCAGTAATAATGTTACTTATACATTTCCCCTTCTGTATATGTAATGTATGGTGTAACTAGATCTGACTCCTGTCATTCTCACCAGTAATAATGTTACTTATACATTTCCCCTTCTGTATATGGAACGTATGGTGTAACTAGATCTGACTCCTGTCACTCTCACCAGTAATAATGTTACTTATACATTTCCCCTTCTGTATATGTAATGTATGGTGTAACTAGATCTGACTCCTGTCATTCTCACCAGTAATAATGTTACTTATACATTTCCCCTTCTGTATATGTAATGTATGGTGTAACTAGATCTGACTCCTGTCATTCTCACCAGTAATAATGTTACTTATACATTTCCCCTCTGTATATGTAACGTATGGTGTAACTAGATCTGACTCCTGTCATTATCACCAGTAATAATGTTACTTATACATTTCTCCTTCTGTATATGGAACGTATGGTGTAACTAGATCTGACTCCTGTCATTCTCACCAGTAATAATGTTACTTATACATTTCCCCTTCTGTATATGGAACGTATGATGTAACTAGATCTGACTCCTGTCATTCTCACCAGTAATAATGTTACTTATACATTTCCCCTTCTGTATATGGAACGTATGGTGTAACTAGATCTGACTCCTGTCATTCTCACCAGTAATAATGTTACTTATACATTTCCCCTTCTGTATATGTAACGTATGGTGTAACTAGATCTGACTCCTGTCATTCTCACCAGTAATAATGTTACTTATACATTTTTTTTATTATTATTATTATTATTATTATTATCCTTTATTTATATGGCGCCACAAGGGTTCCGCAGCGCCCAATTACAGAGTACATGTGCACGTAATCAAAACAGGAAAACAGTGACTTACAGATGAAGGCAATAAAGGACAAGTACAGGGTAACTAAGCATAACTACACCAGTAAACGGCATACAGATAAATTCCAAGGTGACCAAAAAACTGCATGATTTGGGCAGTTGAGTATTAAAGTAAGAAAAGGATAAGCACATGAGGGAAGAGGGCCCTACTCGTGAGAGCTTACATTCTAAGGGGAGGGGTAGACAGACAGGGGTGACACAGATGGGGTACATAGAGAGCATGGAACAGGGGGTTAGGATGAGATTTGGCTGGGTTTGGTAAAGAAATGGGTCTTGAGAGCCCGTTTGAAGTTTTGTAGAGAGGTGGAGAGTCTGAGGGGGAGAGGTAAAGAATTCCAAAGGAAGGGAGCAGCACGTGAAAAATCTTGGAGATAGGAGTGGGAGGAAGTAATCAGGAGACAGTAGAGCCGGCGTGCATTAGCAGAGCGAAGAGGACGGGTGGGAGAGTAAAGGGAGATAAGGTCAGAGATGTAGATGGGAGAGGAGTGGGTGAGAGCTTTGTAAGTGAGAGTGAGAAGTTTGAATTGGATTCTGAAGGGGAAGGGAAGCCAGTGAAGGGCTAGTAGGAGAGGGGAGGTGGATGTAGTGCGTTTGGTGAGGAAGATGAGCCGAGGAGCAGCATTGAGGATAGACTGGAGTGGAGAGAGGTAATTGTCAGGGAGGCCAATTAGGAGGAGATTACAGTAGTCCAGTCTGTAAATAATTAGTGAGTGAATAATGATCTTAGTGGCATCCTGGGTGAGAAAAGGTCTGATCCTGGAAATGTTTTTGAGATGAAAATGACAGGTTTGTGAGAGGTGCTGAATGTGTGGTTTGAAGGAGAGGGAGGAGTCAAGGATTACACCAAGACAGCGTACTTGGGGGCTAGAGGAGATAGTCGTGCCATCAATGGATAATGAGATTGTGGAAGGAAGGCAAGCAGGTAGGTTCGCTTCTTCTCCCCTTAGTCCCTCGTGGCAGTGAGTCTGTTGCCAGCAGATCTCACTGAAAATAAAAAACCTAAAATAATACTTTCTTTTCTAGGAGCTCAGGAGAGCCCCTAGTGTGCATCCAGCTCAGCCGGGCACAAGATTCTAACTGAGGTCTGGAGGAGGGTCATAGTGGGAGGAGCCAGTGCACACCAGGTAGTCCTAAAGCTTTCTTTAGTTGTGCCCAGTCTCCTGCGGAGCCGCTATTCCCCATGGTCCTTACGGAGTCCCAGCATCCACTTAGGACGTCAGAGAAATCTTGGATAGGAGTGGGAGGAAGTAATCAGAAGACAGGCGAGTTGGCGTGCATTAGGATATGGACCTGTTTCACTAGGACATGGTATCATGGCCAACTGGCATCACCCACACCTGGAGCTCAGCTAGACATTTAGTATTGGTATTGTTTTCAGTACCCGGAGCAAAGACTGTATATCTGTATAGCAGAGGTAAAGGAGGACATGATGTCTTATTATTTCACCCAATAGCAGCATGTATATTGAAAAAAAAAACAAAAAAACACAGGACATAGGATAAAACCTGAAGGAACAATGCAGGAAAATGGTGAAGATGAATATACTCCAGCACAGGAGTTCTCAAACTCGGTTCTCAGGGGCGCACACAGTGCATGTTTTGCAGGTAACCCAGCAAGTACACAGGTGTATTAACTACTCACTGAAACATTTTAAAAGGTCCCCAGGTGGAGCTAATTATTTCACTTGTGATTCTGTGAGGAGACCTGCAAAACATGCACTATGTGGGCCCCTGAGGACCGAGTTTGAGAACCCCTGCTCCAGCAGATTAAAATGGTTCCCCACATGTGTGATGTCTACTGTGTCCAACAAGAGCTGATTTATTAATCACTCAGAGCATGCAAATGACTTCACACCTCTATGAGTTCTCTCATGTCTAACAAGATGTGATTTCCGTGTAAAACCTTTCCTACACTCAGAACATGAAAATGGCTTCTCACTTGTGTGACTTCTCTCATGTCTAACAAGACAGGACTTGTGTGAAAAACCTTTTCCACACTCAGAACATGAAAATGGCTTCTCTCCGGTGTGACTTCTCTCATGTATAACAAGATATGACTTGTGTGAAAAACCTTTTCCACACTCAGAACATGAAAATGGCTTCTCTCCGGTGTGACTTCTCTCATGTATAACAAGATTCGATTTCAGTGAAAAACATTTCCCACACTCAGAACATGTAAATGGCTTCTCTCCGGTGTGACTTCTCTCATGTCTAACAAGAGTTGATTTCTGTGCAAAACATTTCCCACACTCAGAACATGAAAATGTCCCCTCTCCGATGTGATTTCTCTCATGTATAACAAGACATGACTTGTGTGAAAAACGTTTTCCACACTCAGAACATGAAAATGGCTTCTCTCCGGTGTGACTTATCTCATGTTGAACAAGATGTGATTTCCGTGTAAAACATATCCCACACTCAGAACATGAAAATGGCTTCTCTCCGGTGTGACTTCTCTCATGTTGAACAAGTTGTGATTTCCGTGTAAAACATTTCCCACACTCAGAACATGAAAATGGCTTCTCTCCGGTGTGACTTGTCTCATGTTGAACAAGATGTGATTTCCGTGTAAAACATTTCCCACACTCAGAACATGTAAATGGCTTCTCTCCGGTGTGACTTGTCTCATGTTGAACAAGATGTGATTTCCGTGTAAAACATTTCCCACACTCAGAACATGAAAATGGCTTCTCTCCGGTGTGACTTCTCTCATGTATAACAAGATATGACTTGTGTGAAAAACCTTTTCCACACTCAGAACATGGAAATTGCATCTCACCTACCTTAGCTGGCTGATGTGCAATAAGCTTTGTGTTCTGTGTAAAACATGGTGCATCTATAGAACAGGAAAACACTGTATCTACTGTCAGAGCTGTAACAGATGCACCAATATCAGAGTGATCAGGAGAACATTTCCCAGGATCAGAGGGATCAGCTGATAGAGCTGGATGTATAATTGGGGTAATGGGGTTATCTCCTGGAGAATCCTGTCTACTGTCATTATCTTTTATGTCACAATCCGGGGATAACATTAGATGTCCTTCTGAGATGTTCCTGCTTGTGTGTCCATCTGCTGGAAATAAAATACATTTTGGAAATGTGAATTTTCATAAAACAATTAAAATCTTGTAAAGATTATGATCAAAACTGGAAAATTACTATAAAATAGTGATGAGCGGATTCGGTTTTACTCGGTTTTCAAAACGGCATCTTATTGGCTATCCAAAACACGTGACAGCCGTGAGCCAATAAGATGCCGTTTTGAGAACAGAGTAAAACCAAATCCGCTCATCACTACTATAAAATGAGTAGACAAGACCCAGGGTGTTACATGGTACAATATATAATTCTGTAACAGACATTTTATCCAGTACTGTATTTCTGGCATTGCTTTTATGTTTATCTTTAAAAGAATACTAGGAAGCTTGGACAGGAGTGTTACGAACACTGAGAGAACATGTGGGATTACTAGAGGTGACATGGGCTGTGCAGTAATATAACATCTCCTGTGCATACATTTAGGTAACACTGAGATCATGTGGGATTACTAGAGGTGGCATGGGCTGTGCAGTAATATAACATCGCCTGTGCATACATTTAGGTAACACTGAGATCATGTGGGATTACTAGAGGTGACATGGGCTGTGCAGTAATATAACATCGCCTGTGCATACATGTAGGTAACACTGAGAGATCATGTGGGATTACTAGAGGTGACATGGGCTGTGTAGTAATATAACATCGCCTGTGCATACATTTAGGTAACACTGAGATCATGTGGGATTACTAGAGGTGATATGGGCTGTGCAGTAATATGACATCGCCTGTGCATACATTTAGGTAACACTGAGATCATATGGGATTACTAGAGGTGACATGGGCTGTGCAGTAATATAACATCGCCTGTGCATACATTTAGGTAACACTGAGAGATCATGTGGGATTACTAGAGGTGACATGGGCTGTGCAGTAATATAATATCGCCTGTGCATACATTTAGGTAACACTGAGATCATGTGGGATGACTAGAGGTGACAAGGGCTGTGCAGTAATATAACATTGCCTGTGCATACATTTAGGTAACACTGAGATCATGTGGGATTACTAGAGGTGACATGGGCTGTGCAGTAATATAACATCGCCTGTGCATACATTGAGGTAACACAGAGATCATGTGGGATTACTAGAGGTGACATGGGCTGTGCAGTAATATAACATCTCCTGTGCATACATTTAGGTAACACTGAGAGATCATGTGGGATTACTAGAGGAGACATGGGCTGTGCAGTAATATAACATCGCCTGTGCATACATGTAGGAAACACTGAGATCATGTGGGATTACTAGAGGTGACATGGGCTGTGCAGTAATATAACATCGCCTGTGCATACATTTAGGTAAAACTGAGAGATCATGTGGGATTACTAGAGGTGACACGGGCTGTGCAGTAATATAACATCGCCTGTGCATACATTGAGGTAACACAGAGATCATGTGGGATTACTAGAGGTGACATGGGCTGTGCAGTAATATAACATCTCCTGTGCATACATTTAGGTAACACTGAGAGATCATGTGGGATTACTAGAGGAGACATGGGCTGTGCAGTAATATAACATCGCCTGTGCATACATGTAGGAAACACTGAGATCATGTGGGATTACTAGAGGTGACATGGGCTGTGCAGTAATATAACATCGCCTGTGCATACATTTAGGTAAAACTGAGAGATCATGTGGGATTACTAGAGGTGACACGGGCTGTGCAGTAATATAACATCACCTGTGCATACATTTAGGTAACACTGAGATCATGTGGGATTACTAGAGGTGACATGGGCTGTGCAGTAATATAACATCGCCTATGCATACATTTAGGTAACACTGAGATGATGTGGGATTACTAGAGGTGACATGGGCTGTGCAGTAATATAACATCGCCTGTGCATACATTTAGGTAATACTGAGATCATGTGGGATTACTAGAGGTGACATGGGCTGTGTAGTAATATAACATTGCCTGTGCATACATTTAGGTAACACAGAGATCATGTGGGATTACTAGAGGTGACATGGACTGTGCAGTAATATAACATCGCCTGTGCATACATTTAGGTAACACTGAGAGATCATGTGGGATTACTAGAGGTGACACGGGCAGTGCAGTAATATAACATCGCCTGTGCATACATTTAGGTAACACAGAGATCATGTGGCATTACTAGAGGTGACATGGGCTGTGCAGTAATATAACATCGCCTGTGCATACATTTAGGTAACACTGAGATCATTTGGGATTACTAGAGGTGACATGGGCTGTGCAGTAATATAACATCGCCTGTGCATACATTTAGGTAACACTGAGATCATGTGGGATTACTAGAGGTGACATAGGCTGTGCAGTAATATAACATTGCCTGTGCATACATTTTAGGTAACACTGAGAGATCATGTGGGGTTACTAGAGGTGACATGGGCTGTGCAGTAATATAACATCTCCTGTGCATACATTTAGGTAACACTGAGATCATGTGGGATTACTAGAGGTGACATGGGCTGTGCAGTAATATAACATCGCCTGTGCATACATGTAGGTAACACAGAGATCATGTGGGATTACTAGAGGTGACATGGGCTGTGCAGTAATATAACATTGCCTGTGCATACATTTAGGTAACACTGAGATCATGTGGGATTATGTTAGGGTCTCCTGCCCTGTGCTGCCACGTCGTCATGGCAACCGGGAGACAAGTGCTAGCGGAGTAACCTGAGCGCAGCTGATACTCCGGTTCGGGTCTTTTGCTGTGCAGTGGTTACAGGCTCTGTGCACGGCAGGGGATCCGGTGCTGGTTTTTGTGCTCACAGTCTGTGAGGTCTGAGTGGGGCGTGGACAGCACCTGCTTTATAAGGCCTCTTCTCAGGTTAAGCAGATGCTGCTGAATCTTTGTTGGTTAGTCAGTTCCTGAAAGTTAGCCAGTACTGTGTAGCTTTGTATTTGTTGTTGCTTACTGCAAATAGGCCTGGGGATTTGGTACTACACTCTGCCAATCCAGACCTAGCAGTAAGACTGGAGTCAGTCGTTTAACCTGCTGGGGTTCTTTTGCTACTCTGAACTTAGCAGGTTTGCGGCTGTATTCTCAGACTGCCTGCCTAAATCCTGTCTCACTGTGCAAGGTGTTCAGGTATTCAGTTTAGTGGCAGTAAGCTGAACCTGTGCACTGCAAGTGAGGATTAGGATTGTGGAGACTCTCCTTGTGTCTATCATTCCATCTCTGACCAAGGAGTTTACTGCCACACCCGTTGGTAACCCTTTAGGGTTTTGCTGTTGCCCTTAGCAACAGCATTTCGGGTTCTCTTCGGGTATTAAAACACAACATCTTGCTTTTTTCATCTGAGCATTCCTAATAATAGGGAGACACCCAGTTTCTTAGCCTCTGGGCTTCTCTGTTCACTTTGTGTTTATTTTGTTACCCTATCACCTTCTGTGTACGTAATGTCATATTCCCCAGTCTGTCTGTGAGTTCATTTGTTTTGCATCCCTATCCGTTCAGACACCAGTACATTCCTGCAGGCACTGGTGTGCATAACAGTTCAGACACCAGTACATTCCTGCAGGCACTGGTGTGCATAACAGTTCAGACACCAGTACATTCCTGCAGGCACTGGTGTGCATAGCCTAATACTCCTGTTGAAATTTTGTGGGAATATGGAGCATACCCCTCAAAATACGTTGCAACAGGTGGTCGATCAGGTGCAGGTCCTGACTCGACAATTTAATGATTTGTCCATTAAAATGCACACCTCCCAGGCCGCTGGCGGAACTCCCGCAGCAGCAGCACCTTCAGGGGTTAAGGAACCGAAAGTAAATCTCCTGGATTGTTTTTCTGGAGATCGCTCGCAGTTCTTTTGTTTCAAGGAGAGCTGCAAGCTGTACTTCCGGCTTAGGCCTCAGTCTTCAGGGTCGGAGATTCAGCGAGTGGGCATAGTGATTTCCTTGCTACAAGGAGACCCACAGGTCTGGGCATATGGGTTGCAGCCTGACTGTCCGTCGCTTAAAAGTGTTGATGCTTTTTTTACGGCACTGGGCATGTTGTATGATGACCCTGACAAGACGGCCTCAGCCGAAGCTCAGATTTCGATCCTTAAGCAAGGGCGAAGGCCAGTTGAGGTTTACTGTACGGAGTTTCGGAGGTTGGCCCATGATACCCAGTGGAATGACCCAGCCCTGAGACACCAGTACCGAAGAGGTCTTTCTAACCAGATAAAAGACCAACTGGTACAATATCCCTTGCCTGATAGCTTGGATCAGCTCATGCAGTTATCTATCCGGGTGGATAGACGGCTGAGAGAGCGTAGGTTTGAAAGGGAGACCGAGGCTTCCTTCTTTCCCAAAGGAACCTCAGACTCTGAGGAATTTTCCGAGGAGCCTATGCAGATTGGGGCTACCCGCCTCTCCTCGCGTGAGAAGACGCGGAGGAGACAGCAGGGGTTGTGTTTGTACTGTGGGAATAAAGGTCATGTGGTAGTATCATGCCCAGAAAAGCCGGAAAACTTCAGGGCCTGAGGGTGATGGGAAATATCCTGTCAGGCCAGAAGTCAGAATTTCCCAAGAAGACTTTTATCATTCCGGTGACCTTGAAGATCCTCGGTCAAACTGTCAAGACTGAGGCCTTTGTGGACAGTGGGGCCGACGGGCTTTTTATGGACCGCCAATTCGCCCTGAAACACTCTGTTCCCTTAGTACCCTTGGCATCGGAAACTGAGATTTGTGGGTTAAACGGGGAACCATTATCCCAAGGTAAAATTACCTCTTGCACTAGCCAGATTTCTTTGTTTATTGGAGCCACACACTCTGAAAAATTGTCCTTTTATGTGACTGTCTGTACTTTTGCCCCATTGGTGTTGGGGTTACCCTGGTTAAGGACCCACAATCCTCAATTTGACTGGGTCTCTGGGGAGATTCTTAGTTGGGGTACTGATTGCTTCAGGAGTTGCTTGAGCCTTCCAGTCAGGCTCTCGCAGCTAAGTTTGCCAGGATTGCCAGGGTGTTATGCAGATTTTGCGGACGTGTTCTCCAAAAAAGTTGCAGAGGTACTACCTCCCCATCGCCCCTATGACTGTGCCATTGATTTGTTGCCAAATGCTAAGCTTCCCAAGAGCAGGTTGTACTCCCTGTCACGTCCTGAGACTCAGGCTATGGCAGAGTACATTCAGGAGAACTTGGCTAAGGGATTTATCAGACCTTCACAGTCTCCAGTTGGGTCGGGGTTCTTCTTCGTGGGTAAAAAGGACGGTTCGTTGCGACCCTGCATCGACTTCAGGGAATTGAACCGTATCACGATTAAAAACTCATACCCACTGCCTCTCATTTCGGTCTTGTTTGACCAGCTTCGTACTGCCACCATTTTTTCTAAGATTGACCTACGCGGGGCGTACAATCTAATCCGAATAAGAGAGGGGGATGAATGGAAGACTGCCTTTAATACCCACTCAGGGCATTATGAATATTTGGTGATGCCTTTTGGGCTCTGTAATGCCCCGGCAGTCTTCCAGGATTTCATGAACGATGTACTCAGGGAATATTTGGATAGATTCTTAGTTGTATACTTAGATGACATCCTAATCTTCTCCCATTCCCTGGAGGAACATCGGAAGCATGTACTCTTAGTCCTCCAGAAACTCAGAGACCACCGGCTTGGGGCGAAGCTGGAGAAGTGCGAATTTGAAGTTCAGCAAATCGCATTTCTAGGATATATTATCTCCCCAGAAGGTTTCCAAATGGAGGGTTCCAAGGTACAGGCAGTCCTGGATTGTGTGCAGCCCACTAGTTTGAAGGCGCTTCAGCGTTTCCTGGGCTTTGCGAATTTTTATAGACGATTTATCGCTGGATTTTCGTCTATAGTGGCGCCCTTGGTGGCACTCACTAAGAAAGGGGTGGATGTTGCTCACTGGTCTTGTGAGGCTAAAGCGGCTTTTGCCCGTCTCAAAAGGGCATTTGTCTCGGCCAAGGTGCTGCGACACCCAGATCCAGAGCGTCCTTTTGTGGTGGAGGTGGATGCCTCTGAGATGGGTATTGGGGCAGTGCTCTCTCAGATGGGAGTGTCTGATAATCGCCTTCATCCCTGTGCTTACTTTTCCCGTAAATTTTCGCCTGCCGAGATGAATTATGACGTGGGTAACCGGGAATTGTTGGCTATTAAGGATGCACTCGAGGAGTGGAGACACTGGCTTGTGGGGGCTAAGTTTGTGGTCTCAATTCTCACCGACAATAAGAATCTGGCATATTTAGAGTCAGCGAAGCGTCTCAATGCCAGGCAGGCACGATGGGCTTTGTTTTTTGCTCGCTTTAATTTTTTGATAACATATCGCCCTGGGTCAAAAAACATCAAGGCTGATGCGCTCTCGCGGAGTTTTGCTCCAATCCAGGAGACCACCGAGGAGCCGTTGCCCATTGTGTCCCCATCATGTATTAAAGTGGGCATTACCCAGGACCTCTTGTCATTAGTCCTTAGAGCACAGGAGCAGGCTCCTCCAGACCTTCCGGTAGGTCTTTTGTTTGTGCCTCCTAGGTTAAGACAGCGAGTGTTCCTGGAATTCCATGCCAAGAAGTCGGCAGGTCACCCGGGTATTGCCAGAACTCGGGAGTTGATATCTAGGGCGGTGTGGTGGCCCTCGGTGGCTAAGGATGTGGATCAGTGGGTTCGGGCATGTGACATCTGTGCCCGAAATAAGACTCCTAGAGGGGTTCCTGTTGGCCCATTACATCCACTCTCTATCCCATCTAAGCCATGGACCCACATTTCAATGGATTTTGTGGTGGACTTGCCCAAATCCTCGGGGATGACAGCCATCTGGGTTGTCGCTGACAGGTTTTCGAAGATGGCGCACTTCGTTCCACTGGTTGGGCTGCCATCGGCCAGACGCCTGTCTGAATTATTTATGCTGCATGTTGTGCGTCTCCACGGGTTGCCACTTGATGTGGTCTCTGACCGCGGATCCCAGTTTGTGGCCAAATTCTGGAGGGCATTTTGTTCCGATCTCCAGATTTCTGTCAGCTTGTCGTCAGGCTACCATCCGCAGTCTAATGGGCAGACTGAAAGGGTGAACCAGTCCTTGGAGCAGTTCCTCAGGTGTTATGTCTCCAAGTGTCAGACTGACTGGGTTGCTCATCTGTCCATGGCGGAGTTTGCCTATAACAACGCGGCTCACTCTGCTACAGGGATTTCTCCCTTCCTTTGTGTGTATGGGCATCATCCTAAGGCCAATTCTTTTGACCCCCTGGACTCCACGCCTGGTGGTTCCTCTGTGGTTTCTGTCCTTAGAGGTATTTGGAGGAAAGTGAAGAAAGCCCTTGTGTCTGTGTCATTAGTGACCAAAAGGGTTTTTGATAAGCGGAAAAGACCCTGCAGCTTCAAATTAGGAGACTTCGTCTGGTTGTCTACCAAGAATTTGAAGTTGAGACAGCCATCTCATAAGTTAGGCCCCCGGTTCATCGGCCCTTATAAGATCACCAGGGTAATCAATCCGGTGGCATTTCAGTTAGACCTGCCCCGTTCTTTGGGTATCAATAAAACATTTCATTGTTCCCTTTTAAAACGGGCGATTAGTAATCCTTCTTCCAGTGGAAGACCTTCTCCTCTTCTGATACGTGGCCAGGAGTTTGTTGTTGAAAGGATTCTTGACTCCAAGATGGTTCGGGGTTGGCTGTCATTTTTGGTGCACTGGAAGGGGTATGGCCCGGAGGAGCGGTCGTGGGTGCGCAGTTGTGATCTTCATGCCCCCAGACTGATACGCTCTTTCTTCTCGCAGTTCCCCGATAAACCCAGTGGTAGGGGTTCTTTGACCCCTCGTCAGAGGGGGGGGACTGTTAGGGTCTCCTGCCCTGTGCTACCACGTCGTCATGGCAACCGGGAGACAAGTGCTAGCGGAGTAACCTGAGCGCAGCTGATACTCCGGTTCGGGTCTTTTGCTGTGCAGTGGTTACAGGCTCTGTGCACGGCAGGGGATCCGGTGCTGGTTTTTGTGCTCACAGTCTGTGAGGTCTGAGTGGGGCGTGGACAGCACCTGCTTTATAAGGCCTCTTCTCAGGTTAAGCAGATGCTGCTGAATCTTTGTTGGTTAGTCAGTTCCTGAAAGTTAGCCAGTACTGTGTAGCTTTGTATTTGTTGTTGCTTACTGCAAATAGGCCTGGGGATTTGGTACTACACTCTGCCAATCCAGACCTAGCAGTAAGACTGGAGTCAGTCGTTTAACCTGCTGGGGTTCTTTTGCTACTCTGAACTTAGCAGGTTTGCGGCTGTATTCTCAGACTGCCTGCCTAAATCCTGTCTCACTGTGCAAGGTGTTCAGGTATTCAGTTTAGTGGCAGTAAGCTGAACCTGTGCACTGCAAGTGAGGATTAGGATTGTGGAGACTCTCCTTGTGTCTATCATTCCATCTCTGACCAAGGAGTTTACTGCCACACCCGTTGGTAACCCTTTAGGGTTTTGCTGTTGCCCTTAGCAACAGCATTTCGGGTTCTCTTCGGGTATTAAAACACAACATCTTGCTTTTTTCATCTGAGCATTCCTAATAATAGGGAGACAACCAGTTTCTTAGCCTCTGGGCTTCTCTGTTCACTTTGTGTTTATTTTGTTACCCTATCACCTTCTGTGTACGTAATGTCATATTCACCAGTCTGTCTGTGAGTTCATTTGTTTTGCATCCCTATCCGTTCAGACACCAGTACATTCCTGCAGGCACTGGTGTGCATAACAGTTCAGACACCAGTACATTCCTGCAGGCACTGGTGTGCATAACAGTTCAGACACCAGTACATTCCTGCAGGCACTGGTGTGCATAACAGATTACTAGAGGTGACACGGGCTGTGCAGTAATATAACATCTCCTGTGCATACATTTAGGTAATACTGAGATCATGTGGGATTACTAGAGGTGACATGGGCTGTGCAGTAATATAACATCGCCTGTGTATACATGTAGGTAATACTGAGATCATGTGGGATTACTAGAGGTGACATGGGCTGTGCAGTAATATAACATCGCCTGTGCATACATTTAGGTAACACTGAGAGATCATGTGGGATTACTAGAGGTGACATGGGCTGTGCAGTAATATAACATCGCCTGTGCATACATTTAGGTAACACAGAGATCATGTGGGATTACTAGAGGTGACATGGGCTGTGCAGTAATATAACATCGCCTGTGCATACATTTAGGTAACACTGAGAGATCATGTGGGATTACTAGAGGTGACATGGGCTGTGCAGTAATATAACATCGCCTGTGCATACATTTAGGGAACACTGAGAGATCATGTGGGATTACTAGAGGTGACATAGGCTGTGCAGTAATATAACATCACCTGTGCATACATTTAGGTAACACTGAGATCATGTGGGATTACTAGAGGTGACATAGGCTGTGCAGTAATATAACATTGCCTGTGCATACATTTAGGTAACACTGAGATCATGTGGGATTAATAGAGGTGACATGGGCTGTGCAGTAATATAACATCGCCTGTGCATACATTTAGGTAACAGAGATCATGTGGGATTACTAGAAGTGACATTGGCTGTGCAGTAATATAACATCGCCTGTGCATACATTTAGGTAACACTGAGAGATCATATGGGATTACTAGAGGTGACATGGGCTGTGCAGTAATATAACATCGCCTGTGCATACATGTAGGTAACACTGAGAGATCATGTGGGATTACTAGAGGTGACATGGGCTGTGCAGTAATATAACATCGCCTGTGCATACATTTAGGTAACACTGAGAGATCATGTGGTATTACTAGAGGTGACATGGGCTGTGCAGTAATATAACATCGCCTGTGCATACATTTAGGTAACACTGAGAGATCATGTGGGATTACTAGAGCTGACATGGGCTGTGCAGTAATATAACATCACCTGTGCATACATTTAGGCAACACTGAGATCATGTGGGATTACTAGAGTTGACATGGGCTGTGCAGTAATATAACATCGCCTGTGCATACATTTAGGTAACACTGAGAGATCATGTGGGATTACTAGAGGTGACATGGGCTGTGCAGTAATAGAACAGTCATACTAGTGGCGCCTCATTGGCCTCGGAGAGCTTGGTTCTCAGATCTCCGCGGATTACTCACAGACAATCCTTGGCCGCTCCCGCTACGTCCGGACCTGCTATAACAGGGTCCGTTCTTTTACCCCGATTTAGCGCTGCTGCGTTTGACGGGGTGGCTGTTGAGACCGCCCTCGTAAGAAGAGAGGGCATTCCAGAATCGGTTATACCAACCATGTTACGAGCTAGGAAGCCAGTTACGGCAGCTCATTATTACAGAATTTGGCGTGCCTATATAGGTTGGTGTGAAGCTCGGAAGTTTCCGACATCATCTTTCAAGTTATCCCGTCTTTTTTGTTATTTCTACAGACGGGGTTAGATGGAGGACTGCGTTTATCTACACTAACGGTGCAGGTATCTGCTTTGTCAATTTACTTTCAAAGACGATTGGCTCTATTGCCGTCTGTACACCTTTCTGCAAGGTTTCCTCAGAGTACAGCCTCCATTCATTCCACCTACAGCACCATGGGACTTGAATCTGGTTTTAGATTTCTTACAGTCTTCATATTTTGAACCCTTACAACAAGTGGATATTGAGTTTCTCACTTGGAAAACAATTTTTCTCCTAGCCGTAGCTTCGGCAAGGCGTGTTTCAGATGTGGGTGCCTTGTCATGCAAGCCACTGTATTTGGTGTTTCCTGATGACAGAGCAGAACTTCGGACGAAACCCGCTTTCTTGCCAAAGGTAGTGTCATCTTTTCACATCAATCAACCAATAGTAGTTCCTGTGTTAACAGAAGATTCCGGAACTTTGGATGTGGTACGCGTTTATGTATCCCGAACATCTACATTTCGTAAGACGGATACGTTGTTTGTTCTCTATGATGCTGCCAAGATGGGTTGGCCAGCTTCTAAGCAGACCTTATCCAGATGGATTAAACTGACCATACGTCAGGCTTACCTTCATGCTAGGTTACAGCCGCCTACATCAGTAGCAGCTCATTCCACACGTTCTGTGGGAAATTCATGGGCAGCTGGTCGTGGGGCTTCTACGACGCAGCTTTGCCGTGCGGCTACATGGTCATCAGTGCACACGTTTGTGCGTTTTTACAAGTTTGATACGTTTGCGCCATCAGCATCTGGCTTTGGCCGCCTAGTGTTACAGGTGCCAAACAACTCTCCCGCCCATGTGGGAAGCTTTGGTAAGTCCCAAGAGTACTCCAGTGACCCCTAGTGGATGATAAAGAAAATAGGATTTTGGTACTTACCAGGTAAATCCTTTTCTTTGAATCCATAGGGGGCACTGGACGCCCACCCAGAGCAGTTTTACCTGGTTTGTGGTAAGTTCAGGGGATGTTATGGTAACACATTCTCACCGACTAGTTCAAAGTTCTATCGGTTATGGTGTCAACTGTTTGTCAGTAACGTTATGTGTCAACTTTATTGTTGTCCGTTATGTTATATGTAATTCTCCATTGTCAACCCCTCTATAGCTCCTGTCCGGCTCAGTAAAAAACATTGAGGTACTCTGGGATATGGAGGGGAGTTCTAAATTTAAATATTCAGTGCCCTGTTCTTGCTAAAGCCATCCATATCCCAATAGTACTCCAGTGACCCCTAGTGGATGAAAAAGAAAAAGGCCTCCTCTACCTGCTCAGGAGGAGTGTCCGAAATACGTAACAAATCCCGTATGGCCTCAATCATCAACTGCACCCCCTTAGCCAGTGATGCCGTCCCCCATGACACATCCCCGTCACCGTTTGCAGTGTCAGAATCTGTGTCCGTGTCATCCTGCATAATCTTGGGAAGCGCACGTTTGTGAGAATGAACAGCAGGGGACCCCGAGGGAGCAGTATCAGACTATACCACCATAGAGGATTGCAATACCTGAGTTGCATGCTCAGTTCTTGTAAGCCTTTCAGAAATCTGAGAAATAGTCCCGCTAAGAGAGGCTAACCACTCCGGTTCTCTAGCTGGGATCTGTGCTACAGCAGTGCAATCCTGATTACATGGGATGGGATCTTCCTGAGAAGATAAATCCTCTGCAGCATATGAAACAGAGTCTCTAGACACCACTCACCCCACATACAAACAGGGTACTGGGCAGACAGTCCCCCCCCCCCCCCCAAGAATGGCAAAGAGACACAGAGATTGGAGCCAACCCACACACAGCGCTATTACAGGTATAGGGAGACCCTAAACCAACGCTGACTGTGTCCCTTGAAAGGTGAAACAGTCTTACACAGCCTCCCCTCCCTTCTACAACCCGCTTGTACTGTACAGATAGCTGGAGTTGCACTGGAGGGACTGCTCTTCCACTTGCATCCGACTGCAGGCAGGAAAATGGCACTGAAACGCTGCTGGGTCCGCTCTGAGAAGCTCCGCCCCCTTAATGGCGCTGTCTTCCCGCTCTTCATAGATTATACTGGCTTGAGGTTGTGTGTGCTGGCTGAGTTCCGCAGACCCCAACAGGCTGTAATGGTCAGTGTAGGGTCAGGCGCTGGCTCAGGGTGCCCCTCACAGCGTCACACCTAGGTAACGCTGAGCCATCTGGGAGCACAGTTAATACTGCGCTCATACCCTGTAGCCGCCATCTTCACACCGACCCCCCTGCTTGTTAGGGGGGGGGGTGATTCACTCGTCACACTTCAGATCTGCAAGGGGGTGGCGGCATGCTGCTGGGGTGAGCGTTCCCCTGCGGCTGGCAGCGATCTATCCCCTCTGGAGCTCAGAGTCCAGTCAGCGGAGACAGTGGCTCAGACCCCGCAGGGAAGACACTGCTCCCCCCTCAGTCCCTCGATGCAGGTAGACTGTTGCCAGCAGCCTCCTTGTAAAATAAAAACTCTAAGAAAAACTTTTACTAAGAAAGCTCTGTAGAGCTCCCCTAGCTGTGACCGGCTCCTTTGGGTACATTTTCTAAACTGAGTCTGGTAGGAGAGGCATAGAGGGAGGAGCCAGCCCACTCTATTAAACTTTTAAAGTGCCAATGGCTCCTGGTGGACCCTTCTATACCCCATGGTACTAATATGGACCCCATCATCCTCTAGGACGTTAGCGAAAAGACAATTTGTCCATCGAGTTCAACCTATTTGTGGTTTCCTGTGCAGTATTATTTTTTAACTAAATTTTGTCTGATGCTGATGTCAGCCGTTGTGTTTATTCCTTTTTTTTAATAACTATAGTGCGTGACTACGCACCATAACCCTGGATATACTTATCCATTAGGAATTTATCCAACCCATTCTTAAAGGTGTTGACCGAGTCCGCCATTATAACTCTCAGGCAGGGAATTCCAAACACGTATTGTCCTTACTGTGAAAAAAACATTTCCCCGCTTTGTGCGTAATCTTCTCTCCTCTAACCTAAGAAAGTGTCCATGTGTCCTCTGTGCTGATCTTACCAAAAACAGGTCCCGCGCAAGCTCTGTGTATTGTCCCCTTATATATTTGTAGATATTGATCATGTCCCCTCTTAGTCTCCTCTTTTCCAGTGTAAACATGCCTAGCCTAGCAAGCCTTTCCTCGTATTCCAGAGTCTCCATGCCCTTAATTAGTTTGGTCGCCCGCCTCTGAACCTTTTCTAGTTCCAGGATATCCTTTTTGTAGTATGGTGCCCAAAATTGTACACAGTATTCAAGATGTGGCCTCACTAGTGATTTATATAATGGGAGTATAATACTCTCGTTCCTTGCATCAATTTCCCGTTTTATACATGCTAATATCTTTTTAGCTTTCTTTGCTGCAATCCTACTTTGGGTACTACTGCTTAGTTTGCTATCTATGTGAACACCTAAGTCTTTTTCCAGTACAGAATCCCCTAATATTACCCCATTTAGTATGTATGTGTTATTTTTGTTCTTGCTACCACAGTGCATTACTTTACACTTGTCTGTGTTGACGCTCATTCTCGATTTGGCTGCCCATGCTTCTAGTTTAACCAAGTCGTTCTGAAGACTCAGCATCCCCCTCCGTATTTATAACCTTACACAATTTGGTATCGTCTGCAAAAATTTACACCATGCTCCATAGACCTTCTGACAGGTCGTGAACAATAGTGGTCCTGGTACAGACCCTTGTGGCACACCACTTAGCACTTCAGTCCAATTTGAAAATGATCCATTGACCACAACGCGCTGCTCCCTATTATCTAACCAATTTCTGACCCAAGTGCATATTGTGCTCCCTAGCCCCATTTCTTGTAGCTTGTAGATAAGTCGCATGTGTGGTACTGTGTCGAAAGCTTTGGCAAAGTCTAAAAAGATTACATCCCCCTCCTTACCCTGATCAAGGTTCGCACTTATGGTTTCATAAAAGGCAAGTAAGTTGGTCTGACATGATCTGTCCTTCACAAATCCATGTTGATTCCTTTTTTTTTTTTTTTTACTTCAAGAATTTTATTGAGAAAAAATATAAATTTTTATGGGGTACAGAAAAGGAAAGAGGGGATGAGTAGTACATCATACAACATGGTATATAGGTATACAATAAAACATAAATCAAACGGAGGGGTACAGGAGGGGGGAGGGTAGGGAGCATCCAGTAAATCCAGAGTGCTTGTACTCTCACGGGCTAGAGAGGAATCAAGTGAACCTTCTCGAGAAATAGAGGGACAGAATACGCCCAACAGTTATAGATGTAATACTAGAGATCCTAAAGCGATAGTACGAGGAGGGAGAGAGAACCAATAGCGTTACAAAGAGAAACCTAGAATCCAACATAGTGAATAGAGGCTATTGAAGAGAAAGAAAAAGGAGGAAGGTATGTAGGAATGTGCAGAGGGCCCATCGATACATTTATAGGAGAAAGTGTTGGCTGGAATAATTGGAGGAGGAATCTCAGTAAGCTGGTACAGCAACTCTTTACTCACTGTCCGGTTGTTCAATTAAACTAGTCTGAGGAGGGTCGCTTGGAGAGGGGTTGCGAAAGTAATGGGAGCCCTCGCCAGCCGTAACAAACTGCTGCCACAGAGACCAATTTTTTCTTGGAGAGGGTAAACTGTCGGGAGGGGGGAAATATTCAGTTTCCATAAGAAAGTGGTGATTCGTTTTGTGGATTACCTTTAGTAAAGTAGGGGGCGCAGGTTGTTTCCAGAGTTGGGCCAAGTTAGAGCGAGCGGCAATTAAAATATGACCTAGTACATATCTGCTAGATGGGGGGACCGACGAGGGAACAATATGTAATAACGCGAGGGCAGGGTCCGGGGTTAGGTGAGTATCGAGAACTCTATTAATCAGGTCAAAAACTTCAGACCAATAATTAAGAAGGTGTGGGCAGGACCAAAATTTGTGGAAGATGTGTCCCACAGAGCCACAAAGCCTCCAACATTTATTACTGCAGGAGGGCCAAAATCTGTGCAGTCGGTCGGGGGTCAAATATATTCTATGGATTAGTTTTATGTGCATCTCAGTGTGGTTCAGGCATCGGGACATGGAGTGGGAGGCTAAGCAAACTTTTCGCCAGTCAATCGGAGATAGCGTCCTGCCTAAATCTGATTCCCATTTCAATTGTGCATTAGATTTGGAAGGGGAAATAGGAGTAATCAGTAGTTTATACCAGAATGGGATATCACCTCTAGATTTATTTAAGGAGAGACAAGACAAAAGCAGTTGTGAGGTCATGTCCGATGACAGCGAGATATTGGGAATCGATCTCCACCAGTGTGCGATTTGCAAGTAGTGAAACAGTTCTGAAGTGGGTAGAGAGAACTTAAGTTGAAGGGCTGGAAAAGGCAATAGAGAGAGTCCGTCGAGAAGAGCACTTAAACATGATATACCTGCGTGTTTCCATTTAGAGAGATTCAGATGGGGTATCATCTTTGTGAGTGTAGTGATGGAGATCTGGGTGAGACAACTGGTAGGGGTCTGTAGAGTGGCAGATAGTTTGTCCCAGGATGTTAGCGCAGCTTGTGTGGAAAGGCAGGCCGGAGCCTATTGGGAATGCAGAATAAATCTGCAATGGGCAGCGGGAGGGCTCGAGTCTGTTCAAGGTCCACCCAACCTATCTGGGTGTTGACATCGAAATAGTGTTTATGAGAAGCCAGAAGACAGGCTTCCTGATATAGGAGGATATTAGGTAGATATAGACCTCCTAGTGCTTTAGGTAGAACTAATTTAGAATGTGCCAGGGAAGGCGGCTTCAAGGACCAAACATATCTAGTCACTATAGAGGAACAGGTCCGGAGGGCCTTCTTTGGAAAGTTATATGGAATCGTGCGGAACAGGTACATTAATTTGGGGAGAAGAGACATTTTAAAAGCAGCCATACGGCCTAGCCAGGAGACCTCATAGGAGGCCCAGGATTTCGCCAGGGCCTCAAGCGTCTCTATTAGAGGGGAGAGATTGGAAGTGAAAACATCGGGAGTATGGGTCGGGATGTTAATACCAAGGTATTTTATCATGAGGTTCTGCCAATTATAGGGGTAAGATGATTGGAGGGCTGGCAAGGAGTGGTAAAGGTTGATGGGTAAGGCGTCTGTCTTAGTGGTGTTGAGGTTATAATAAGAAGCCTGGCTATATGCATCTAAAGTAGAGTGTAAGAGAGGAAGAGTGTGGATGGGATCAGAAATAAACAGGAGAACATCATCCGCAAAGAGACTTAGTTTGTGTCGGGAAGATCCAAATTGCAATGCTGGAAAATGGGGATTATTCCGGGTTGAGATGACTAGAGGTTCAATTGAGAGGACAAATATTAGGGGAGAGAGGGGACACCCTTGTCTAGTACCATTGGTGATTGGAAAGGAGTCGGAGAGGAATCCATTGCTGAGCACCCGGGCCGTGGGGGAGCTATATAGCGCCAAAACAGAAGTCAAGATACGATCTCTAAAGCCAAAACGAAGAACTTCACGCATATACGTCCAGTTCAGTCTATCGAAGGCCTTCTTGGCGTCTAAGGACAGAAAGAGAAGGCCTTGGTCATTTGAGAGTGAGTCAATCAAGTTAAAGACCCTGCGCGTATTATCTGACACTTGTCTCCCAGGCACAAAACCAGTTTGGTCCGGGTGCACCAGCAATGGAAGGAATTGGTTAACGCGTGTCGCAATCAGCTTGGCATATAGTTTAATGTCACAATTGAGCAGTGCTATAGGACGATAGTTGTGTACGTAAGCCAGGTCTTTGCCAGGCTTGGGGATGGTGACTATACGTGCTTTCAACAGTTCTGGTGGGAGGGTGCCTAGACTCGAGAACGCGTTGAATAGGGCAGTCAAATGGGGGGTAAGAATATCGTGGAAAGCAATATAGAAATCAGCAATAAACCCGTCAGGGCCAGGGGCCTTATTTCGGGGAGAGGTTTTAATAGCTTTAGAGATTTCAGCAGGGGACCAAGGGGCATTAAGTGATGACAACTGCTCCTGGGTAAGAGTGGGAAAGGGAAGATCATCTAGAAAAGAAAGAAGAAATAGAGAGAGGAGTGGGTTGGGGAGTTGAGGAGTCATCCAGCAAGTTGTAGAGTTTGGCATAGTATTGTGCAAAGAGGTTTGTTATGTCCTTAGGGTTTAAGACTTTTTGTTTTGAGGGGGAGTAGAGAAATTTAATTTTGTTTCTAGCTTGTTGGGCTCGTAGTTTGCGGGCTAGCAGTCTACCAGATTTGTTACCTAGGAGATAAAATTTTTGCCTCATCCTATGCAATGCCGCTTCTGTACGAGCAAGCAGCAGTTGTTGGAGACGGCTACGTACATTAGATATTTCTTTTTTAAGAAGTCTGGAGGGATTAGCTATATTCTCTGCTTCGAGAGCAATCAGTTCATCTTCTAGTTGTTTCGACTGCAATTGGAGGGCTTGTTTTTTGAGGGTGGCACCAGCCTGGATAGCCGCGCCACGAGTAACTGCTTTAAAGGCGCACCAGTGGTTCACAGTAGAGGTGTCTAGAGGGGAATTAGTAGCTAGATAGGAGTTTATGGAGTCAAGGATAAGTTTCTTGGACAAACGGTTATTCAGGAGGTAAGGGTAGAGGCGCCACTGTCATAAAGGGTGCTGGGTGTCATGAAAGTTCCATTTCCAGAGGACTGGGGCATGATCAGACCAGGTGATTGGAAGGATATCTATATCCCTAGTTCTCTGTAGAGACCATTTGTCACACAGAATCAGATCTATTCTGGAATAGGAGTTGTGAACCGAGGAATGGAATGTATATTCCCGTCCCGTGGGATTACGGGTTCTCCATATATCGCATAGATCAAATTCTGTGAGCAAATTGCGGAAGGCTAGGGAGGGGCCGGATTGGGCAGATGGGATGGGATGAGAGGGATAGCGAGATTTATCTAATTTCGGGTCTAAAACTAAGTTATGATCCCCCAATATGACCAGAGAGCCTTTAAGCGATTTACGTATCGTGAGGAAAAGTTTACGTAAAAACGGTACTTGGTTAGAGTTGGGGGCTGTGACCGGAGAGACTAACCAGCCACATGTGTAATGGCAGCCGCGGCACTGAAGGGATTAACCCCTAGTGCCCGGCGCCATTAGGAGGACACTGGGCTCTTGGTGCCACTTTTAAACTGTGCACTGGCGCTAGTTGCCATCTTTAAATGTAGTGTGGGTGCTAGGCACCGGGTATTTAAAAATATATTTAATACTGTGTTTTCACCAATGTTATATTTAAGGCAATAGGCACAGTTGTAAGATTGCACATTTACATTGCATGCAAATGCCAGCACTTAGAAGGAATGTGTAAGCTGTGTTGGTTTTAAAATGCATTTACATTTGTGGACAAATGGCTTGGAAGCTTCTCACCTAGGAAGTGGCATGCTAATGGGCCTGTCCTATCAGAGAGGTGTGAAGGACAATACCTTTTGATGTGTAAGTTCCTTAGAGAGAGATGCTAATCACTGGGTCTATAGGCTTGGAACTTGTTTCATGTAGGCGATTTGATATACGATCCCTGAATGGCAGATACAGGAAGGAAGACTGTTTGTTTGTATTGTAGCCATTCCTGTTGTAATCTCAAAGACTGGGATTGCCTGGAGATGTGAATGACCAGAAACATCTGTATTTTGAAGATGTGATAAATGTATCAATAGTGAATGCTAATCTGATACCAAACGTTGTCTGGGTGACAGGAAGGAGGATATTGTTTTATTGCACTTACCTCCTTTTGAAATGTAATTTATTTATTGGTATTTTGTAAAATAACCTGATTGGTTGGAGAAGACAGGGAGGGCTTACCCCCCTGTGGTACTGTGTGGAAAACTGACATAAAAAGGAGACCTGCGTGCCTCCAGAGTAGTAGTTATTATACCATCTTATTCTGCTGAAAACATCTGATTGTATGCTGTTGCCCCTAGCAATAGGGAGGAGCCTTTTTAAAGGTTATTGAGCAATAAACATCATTGCCTCAAGAAGACTGCTTCATCTTGTGACCAACAGGGTTAGGCCAAACCTAGCTCCGTTCTCCGGCTGTCCAGGGAAGCACCTAACGTCTCCAAGTTCCGCCCTCCGCCAGCTACCGGTAGAGGCCTAGCAAGTGGCTAGTGGGGATTCGTCAACACCACACAGGTGTGGTAAGGCAGTGCGTCGGCACATACAGAGTAGAACCGTGGTTCCAAACGCCACGGCAGGTTAGGAGTTTGGTGGTGGCAGCAAAAACCCGCCCACAACGCAGTGGGTGGAGTCAGTAACAGGCGGTTACTGACGGTAAGCGGGAATCCCCTATGTGGTCAGGCCTCGTGTGACTTGACCTTCCAGTCTGTGCGCAGTCAACGGGACGCGAAAGCGGCAAGTGCTTTCATACGGTACCGTCCTGTCACAGAAATTGGTGGCATAGTGGTGGGATATTCCCAGGCGGCTTTTCATCACCCGATTGGAGAAGCCGAGTTACTCAGGAGAGGAGTAACTGCAGCGCAGGAGAACGCACAAGATGGCAGAATTCAGCGGAATGTCCAAGGAGGATCTGGAGATCGTATGCCAGGGGAAGGGTGTGGATATCCCTTCCAACGCGTCCAGAAGCGCCATGAAGGCGGCGCTCAGGAGCGTGGAGGAGTCTCATCGGGCGGAGGTGAAAAGCACTGACGGCGTCAGCATCGCAGAGGACGGCCCAACAGTGGACCTTCGTAAGGAACCGGTGAGAACCACAAGCCCCGCCCTCTCTCACAGCAGCAATGTTTCCCAGCAATCCCTAGCAGGGCCAGGATCCCAACGTCCCGGGGGGGCGGCCTGGATACCCTAGCAGATCGGCTAGCGGAATTGGGGGAAAGGGCAACGGAGAACGCATGCTTGTCATTCGGATGTGGCATGCGGAGCGGGCACCACAGGCCGTGTAGCTGGTTTATCGACAAGGAGGCCCGTTAAAATCAGGTATCGGCCATTTTTGTCCGAGATCTGAGAATGGAGGACAAAGGAAACATGTTTGCTAAACAGGATAGCCACCCCGTTGCGTTTGAACGGGCCGTTTGCAAAGTATCCTACAGGGAAGTTGCTGTTTTTAAAAAGGGAGGGTAAGCAGAGGAGAAATGGGTTTCTTGTAGTGCGATGACATCAGATTTTTGTTGTTGGAAAAAAGAGAGTGCCAATCTGCGTTTGTTAGGTGAGTTCAGTCCTTTAACATTAAGAGAGAGAAGATTCAACATTGGAAATACATGTCAGAAATGAAATGAAGAAATCTAGACAGAGCATTGTAGGTGGGAACATGTAAAAAATCAGAGTACCACAGTAAATGTAGAACAAAGAGGAGTCTGGAGCTCGGTAGGGAAAGGGGCAGGTGTCTGAACCAGGGAGTGGGGAAACAAAAAAAAAAAAAGGTCCGGTATATTGGACCTGCATGACTACTGCAGGGGAGGGGGAACAAAAATACGGGAACTTGCAGTAGTATAGAAAGAGTTGGAGGCGGGCTGGCGGAGCAGACACCGCCACTTCAACATAACAACCTGAAAAAATGCAAACATGTATAATAAATCACGTGGAAAAACATGGATAAAAACAGAAGGGGCGAGAGCACAGGGTCGTCTGTAAGTATTACTAAGACAGAATAGCGCCCCTTAACAAATAAGACAAATCTAGACGACAACTAATAACATTGTAGAAGAAGCACCAATGAAAAATAAGAGTGAACCTGTAACACATAAACCTGGATAAGAATAGGCAAATGAACTGAGCAGCAACGTCAGTAGGGCCTTCCATCTCAGTAGAGGGAAAGGTGTCTAAAGCCTCAGAGGGCCAAAGTACAATTGGAAGGACCTAACATAACTATCACATAGCTCAGGTATTAGACCAGTCGTGGCGAACAGCAGAAGTACGCGGCGGTGCAGCCGACTTCTGAACGGTAATGTCCCAGTCCATCAACAATTTAACTCCCGCATCTAGGGAGGATACGATGAAGGTAGAATCCTCGTAGGTAATTATCAATTTAACAGGGAATCCCCAACGGTACATGATGTCATGTGATCTGAGGGCGAGAGTGATGGGTGCAAGGGCCCGCCTCTTTGCGATGGTGACAGCAGAGAAGTCCTGAAAAATTTGAAGACCCCCTAAGGTATCTGAATTTTTGGATTCTCTAGCAGCTCTCATGATACGTTCCTTAACGGGAAAGAAATGGACACGGAGGAGGGTGTCTTTAGGGAGGTCAGAAGAGACGGTGCGAGGTCTGGGAAGGCGGTGGATGCGGTCAATCAAAAGCTCTGCAGAGTCCGCAGCAGGGAGTAATTTTTTGAATAAGGCTGTGGCATAGGGTTCTAGCTCAGAGTTGGTGACCGAGTCCGGTATGCCCCGGATCTTGATGTTGTTTCGTCGCGACCTGTCCTCCATATCTGCCATCTTTGATTTGAACTGGTCCAGCTCCCGTTGCTGGAGGTCATGGGAGGAGACTAGTTCGTTATGGGATGTAACAAGTTCTTCAACCTTGCGTTCCAGGTGGTCAGTTCTGTTCCCTATTGCTACCAGCTCGGTCTTGACCTCACGGACAGCATGTGGGCGTGTGGGAAAAAACGCTACCGTTTCTGGGAAAAACGCGGGAGTGGCTGGAGAAACGGGGGAGTGTCTGGGCGAACGCTGGGTGTGTTTGTGACGTCAAACCAGGAACGACAAGCACTGAACTGATCGCAGATGCCGAGTAAGTCTCGAGCTACTCCGAAACTGCACAGAGATGTCTTTTCGCAATATTGCGAATCTTTCGTTCGCAATTTTAAGAAGCTAAGATTCACTCCCAGTAGGCGGCGGCTTAGCGTGTGTAAAGCTGCTAAAAGCAGCTTGCGAGCGAACAACTCGGAATGAGGGCCATTGTGTTAGTCTCTGTGTTTGGTCTTCTCTTGTACATACAGTTGAAAAAAAAACTAATTTAGTTTGTCCGCTATGTCATTATCATTTTTGATTAAGACTCCCAATTTGTCTTTTAAAGGGTCTATATCAGGCATTCCCAAACGCGATCCTCAAGGCACACCAACAGTGCAGGTTTTAGTGATATCCAGGCTTCAGCACAGATGGTTAAATCAAAATAACTGAGGTACTAATTAAGTCACCTGTGTTCAAGCCTAGATATCACTAAAACCATGACGGTTAGTGTGCCTTGAGGACCGTGGTTGGGAAACACTGGTCTATACTCTCCTTTAATCTCTTGCTGTTGATATATTTAAAAAAATTGGGATTTGCTTGGCTTTCCTTTGCTACTAGTTTTTCAGTTTCTACTTTAGCCGCTCTTATTTCTTTTTTGCATATTTTATTACAATCCTTGAGTCAGTATAGGACTGCTTATGAAAACTGATATTGAATGAGACCATATTGTGGTCGCTGTTTCCTATGGGCTCCCCTACTATAATATTTGATACCAATTCCCCATTGTTAATACCAGGTCTAAGATTGCATTGTACCAGTTGGTTCCTCGATTAATTGAATGAAGTAGATATAATTTAGTATGTATAAAAACATATTACCCCTAGCAGTATCACATGAACGGATTTTCCAATTTATCTCTGGATAGTTAAAGTCTCCCATCACTACTATGTCTCCTACTCCTGCTGCTCTTTCAATTTGCTTCAGTAACAATTCCTCATCAGACACATTAATACCAGGCGTCCTGTAGCATAACCCCAATAACATTTTTATTGCTTTACCCCCGCATGCAATTTCTACCCATAACATCTCAATAGTATTTACAGTCCCCTCTTGAATATCCTCCCGTATATGAGGTTTTAATAACGGCTTTACATAAAGACATACCCCTCCACTCCGTTTATTTAAGTGGTCTCTCCTGAACAGCGTATAACCCTCTAGATTGACTGTCCAATCATGAGATTCATCCCACCAAGTTTCAGTAATGCCTATAGTATCATACTGTTTGCTTGCTGCAAGGATTTCTAGTTCCCCCTCTTTTCCTGTAAGGCTTCTAGCGTTTACATACATACAACGAAGATCAGTATTTCCCCTTGTGCTAGGGGCATCATTCTCTTTATGCAGCAACGGTGACCCATAATCGTTATTACTTAGTGTTTTGGTAAAAACTTTAATACCCATGTTAATACTCTTGCTGGCTGCTCTTTCCCTACCCCCTACTCGTCCCCCCTTACGTTCACTACCGCCACCCCACTATTCTCACTGCATGGCCTTACTGACCTATAGTTTCCTTCTTTATTGTCTTACTGACCTATAGTTTACTACAGTATTGTTTTACTGACCTATAGTTTCCGACTGTATTGTCTTACTGACCTATAGTTTCCTACACTATTGTTTTACTGACCTATAGTTTCCTACTGTATTTTTGTACTGACCTATAGTTTGCTTCCGTATTGTCTTACTGACCTATAGTGTCCTTCCATATTGTCTTACTGACCTATAGCTTCTTACTGTATTCTCTTACTAACCTATAGTTTCCTACTGTATTGTCTTACTGACCTATAGTTTTTTTCTGTATTGTCTTACTGACCTATAGTTTCCTACTGTATTGTTTACTGACCTATAGTTTCCTACTGTAATGTCTTACTGACCTATAGTTCCTACTGTATTGTCTTACTGACCTATAGTTTCCTACTGTATTGTCTTACTGACATATAGTGGCTTCTGTATTATTTTACTGACCTAGTTTCCTTCTGTAATGTCTTACTGACCTATAGTTTCTTCTGTATTGTCTTACTGACCTAGTTGCCTTCTGTATTGTTTTACTGACCTATAGTCTCCTTCTGTATTGTCTTACTGACCTATAGTTTCCTACTGTATTACTGTCTTACTGACCTATAGTTTCCTACTGTCTTACTGACCTAGTTTCCTACTGTATTGTCTTACTGACCTATAGTTTCCTTCTGTGTTGTCTTATTGACCTATAGTTTCCTTCCATATTGTCTTACTGACCTACAGTTTCCTACTGTATTGGCTTACTGACCTATAGTTTCCTACTGTATTGACTTACAGACCTAAAGTTTCTTCTGTAATGTCTTACTGACCTATAGTTTCTTCTGTATTGTCTTACTGACCTAGTTGCCTTCTGTATTGTCTTACTGACCTATAGTCTCCTTCTGTATTGTCTTACTGACCTATAGTTTCCTACTGTATTACTGTCTTACTGACCTATAGTTTCCTACTGTCTTACTGACCTAGTTTCCTACTGTATTGTCTTACTGACCTATAGTTTCCTTCTGTGTTGTCTTATTGACCTATAGTTTCCTTCCATATTGTCTTACTGACCTACAGTTTCCTACTGTATTGGCTTACTGACCTATAGTTTCCTACTGTATTGACTTACAGACCTAAAGTTTCTTCTGTAATGTCTTACTGACCTATAGTTTCTTCTGTATTGTTTTACTGACCTATAGTCTCCTTCTGTATTGTCTTACTGACCTATAGTTTCCTACTGTATTACTGACCTATAGTTTCCTACTGTCTTACTGACCTAGTTTCCTACTGTATTGTCTTACTGACATATAGTTTCCTTCTGTGTTGTCTCATTGACCTATAGTTTCCTTCCATATTGTCTTACTGACCTATAGTTTCCTACTGTATTGTCTTACTGACCTATAGTTTCCTACTGTATTGACTTACTGACCTAAAGTTTCTTCTGTATTGTCTTACTGACCTATAGTTGCTTACTGTATTGTCTTACTGACGTATAGTGGCTTACTGTAGTCTTACTGACCTATAGTTTCCTTCTGTATTGTCTTATTGACCTATAGTTTCTTCTGTATTGTTTTACTGACCTACAGTTTATTTCTGTATTGTCTTACTGACCTATAGTTTCTTTCTGTATTGTCTTACAGACCTATAGTTTCCTATATATCTGTTATGATTCCAGCACTCTGGTCTGAGGAGATTTGATGACAAGGACCTGAGCACTGGAATGTAATGCTGGGAAAGGAAGCGGGAATGGAAAATAGCCCCTGGCCCCCTAACTCCGTTGTCTCGCCCGTGCTGTCAGAAATCCCTTGCGAGACTATGGTTGCTTGAGCCCATGGCAGCCGCGTTTGAAGGGCAGATTACGTCTGCCCAACTCCGATGCCCCCTCAGGTCTTAATGGGAGACAAAGGGAAATCCGAGACAGGGTGATAACAAGGGGCCCTCTAACTCAGCAACAAGGCCAGGGGCTACAAGGTAACTTAAAACTAAAGTATGTGCGGAAATACCGCCAGGGAAAAGGACAACCAAAATACCACTTGTCCACTCTCCTACCCGGCACCGCCGAGTTCCGGAGAGGACTTGTGGAAGCGGAACCCTCCGCAAATGCTCCGAAACAGAATACAAAAAATATAGCGGGCTGAGCCACAGCACACGGCAGAGCCGCAACTCACGAACACCACACGAGATTCTCTGGCGACCGTGGCGGACAATAGAGGACCAGAGACTTCTTAGGATAAGATGATAACTCCAAGATTCGGGAACTCTGGAAACAGGAATGACCGGACACAGCAGGACAGGAACGGACGTTCAGCAAACCTAAGCAGCATACAGGAAGCTATAACCGGCGTCTGTGTGAGGCACTGGGAAGGCTTAAAACCTTGACTCCTCCAATCAGAGTTCCAGAGCCTGATTAACATAAATGTTGTGCAGCTGCCTTGCTGCACGACCAGGAAACATGTGCTATAATTAAACTAGATCGACCCTGCAACGGGGAACGCGGTCCGCCCGTGGCGTCCCCGTTGCTAGGGTCCTGGCGGCTCGGCGCGCCCGGCGTTCAAGCGTTGCTAGGGAGCAAGCGGCTCAGCGCGCACGGCGTCCTAGCGTTGCTAGGGACCCGGCGGCTCAGCGCGCTCGGTGTCCCTAGTTGCTAGGCGCCGGGCCGCGAAGGGAACCCGGACCGCGGCGCCTAACAGTACCCCCCCCTTGAGGAGGGGTCAATGAACCCCTAAAGCCAGGTTTCTGAGGAAATTCCAGAAAAAATGATCTCTTGAATTTAGGGGCATGAAGATCCTTATCCAGGACCCAAGACCTTTCCTCCGGACCATAGCCTTTCCAGTGGACCAAAAAATAAAGCCGACCCCGGGACACTTTAGAATCAAGAACCTTCTCCACCAAGAACTCCTGTTGTCCCTGTACATCCACCGGAGATTTACCTTGAGGGGTCCTCCGAGGAAATCTACTGGAAGAAACATATTGTTTCAACAGGGAACAGTGAAAGGTATTTCCAATTCTGAGAGATCTAGGTAAACGTAGCCGAAAGGCAACTGGGTTGACCTTCTTAGTGATAAGAAACGGTCCAATAAATTTGGGTCCCAGTCTAGCCGAGGATTGTCGAAGCTTGATGTTGCGAGTTGACAACCACACCTTATCTCCCACCTTAAAAGTGCAAGGACGTCGGAGCCTATCAGAAAATTTCTTTTCTCGGAAGGCCGCTTTTCTGAGAGCAAAGTGCACTTTTCTCCAAATTGCTCTGAGATGGGAGGTTAAGGACAACGAGGAAACTGGAGAATGATGAAAAAAAGAGTTGGCTCTAGGGTGAAAACCAAAAACTGAAAAGAACGGAGACTCTTTGGTGGAGGAATGACAAGAGTTATTATAAGAAAATTCAGCCAAAGGGAGAAACTCGGACCAATCATTCTGGAGTTTGGCCGAATACAAACGTAAATACTGTTTTAGTGACTGGTTGACTCGTTCGGTTTGCCCGTTAGACTGTGGGTGGTAACCAGATGTTAAAGACAGTTTCATCTTCAATGAGACACAAAACCGTTTCCAGAATCGTGCGATGAATTGTGGACCCCAATCAGAAACAATATCAGTGGGCAAACCATGAAGCCTGAACACATGGCGGAGGAACAAAACTGCCAACCCTTGAGCAGAAGGCAATCGGGGAAGAGCAATAAAATGAGCCATTTTGCTAAAACGGTCCACTACCACCCAAATGACTCGGAATCCGGCTGAAAGGGGAAGGTCAACCACAAAATCCATGGAAATATGAGACCATGGCCTGAGAGGAACAGTTAAAGGCATGAGTTGCCCGATAGGCAACGAACGAGGAACCTTATGCTGTGCACAAACCTGACAGGAATGGACGAATTCCTTAACGTCTTTAGGAAGACTAGGCCACCACACTGAGCGAGAGACTAACTCCAAGGTCTTAGTGATACCCGGATGCCCTGAGACTTTGTTGTCATGAAACTCAGCTAAAACAGTGCCTCTCAAAAATTCAGGGACATAAAGACGACCAGCAGGAGTAAGTCTAGGAGCTTGGTGTTGAAGCTGGTTTAACTGAGTAAATAAATCTTGTGTGAGGCCTGCCCGGATGACCGAAGATGGAACTATGGGGGTAACAACAGGATTGCTATTGTGAACCGGAAGAAAGCTACGTGAGAGGGCATCAGCTTTCGTATTCTTGGAACCAGGCCTGACGGTGATTATAAACCTGAAACGAGTAAAAAAGAATGCCCAACGTGCCTGCCGAGCATTAAGCCGTTTAGCTCATTCAATATACTGCAGGTTTTTATGGTCAGTAAAAACTGAAATAGTATGTCTAGCTCCCTCCAGCCAATGCCTCCACTCCTCGAAAGCCCATTTAACTGCCAGTAACTCCCGATTACCAACGTCATAGTTGGATTCAGCGGAGGAGAATTTCCTGGACATGAAGGCACAAGGATGTAACTCCAGAGACTCCGGATCTTCCTGAGAAAGGACAGCCCCCACTCCAACCTCTGAGGCATCAACCTCCACAATAAAGGGCAGTTCCGGATTAGGATGTCTGAGGACAGGAGCCGAGACAAAGGCTTGTTTCAAGGCCCGGAAGGACAACTCAGCTTCATGCGACCAATTGGAGGGATCCGCTCCTTTTTTTAGTCAGCGCTACTATGGGAGCGACCAGGTCAGAAAAAGTATGAATGAACCGCCTATAATAATTCGCAAACCCTAAAAAGCGCTGAATTGCTTTTAAATTAGTGGGTTGCGCCCAATTAAGGATGGCCTGGAGCTTCTTCGGTTCCATGGAAAATCCCTGGGGAGAAATTATGTACCATAAAAAAGATACCTCTGTCATGTGAAAATCACACTTCTCCAGCTTGGCATATAAATGATTCTCACGTAACTTTTGAAGAACCAGACGCACCTGGGTAACATGTTCCATCGACTCAGAATATATCAAGATGTCGTCTAAATAAACGACCACGAATTTCCCAAGGAAGTCACGGAGAACATCGTTAATGAGGTCTTGAAAAACCGCCGGAGCATTTGACAGGCCGAACGGCATCACCAGGTATTCATAGTGACCCGACTGAGTGCTGAAAGCCGTCTTCCACTCATCCCCAGATTTAATTCGGATGAGGTTGTAAGCTTTTTAGAGAAAATCACGGCGGAACGTAACTGATCAAAGAGTACAGAAATTAACGGCAAGGGATAGGTATTTTTAACAGAGATCTTATTCAGAGCCCTAAAATCAATGCATGGTCTTAGCGAGCCATCTTTTTTCTCCACAAAGAAAAAACCAGCACTTAAGGGAGATTTTGATGGTCTAATAAATCCCTTCTTTAGGCTTTCCTGAATATAATTATTCATGGCCGTGGTTTCTGGCCCGGACAAGGCATATAATCTCCCCTTAGGCAAAGTGGCCCCTGGAACTAGTTCAATTGCGCAATCATAGGACCGATGGGGAGGCAGAATGTCCGCATTGCCTTTGGAGAACACATCAGCAAAATCCTGGTATTCCACAGGAATGAGCTCAGGGACGACTGCTGCAACCCTGACTGGATAAGAAATACATTCTTTAGCACAAAAAGTACCCCATTGGGAAATCTCCCCGGACCGCCAATCAATGGTGGGATTATAAAAGGCCAGCCAGGGGTGACCCAGAACAACAGGAACTGCCGGGCAATGTGTAAGGTAAAATTCAATATTTTCGGAATGTAATGCTCCTACGGTAAGTACTACTGGAGGTGTACGGTGAGTAATTATCCCATTAGAAAGCGGACCCCCATCTAAGCCGTGCATGGTGATACATCTATCTAATGGTAACTGCGGAATACCTAAGGCCTTAGCCCAAGTTAAATCCATAAAGTTTCCTGCAGCTCCACTGTCGACAAAAGCCGACACCAAAGAACTGAGGCTGCCAAAGGAAACCTTAACGGGGACTAAGAGAGAGTTGTTCGAGGAGATAAGCTGCAGACCTAAGTGAACCCCCTCACAATTCACTTGGTCAAAGCGTTTCCCGACTTGTTCGGGCAATTACGAGCAAAATGTCCCTTACAACCACAGTATAAACAAAGACCGGAATTTTGTCTTCTGGTTTTTTCTTCAGGAGACAGCCGGGAGAGACCCATCTGCATGGGCTCCTCGACGTCCTCTGGAATGGAATATACACAAGGACTAGACCTTACAGATGCTCCTCTTTCAGCCCTCCGCTCACGGAGACGACGATCAATCTTTATAGCAAGCTCCATAAGTTTATCGAGAGTCTCAGGAGCGGGGTACTGGAGGAGACTGTCTTTTATAGATTCAGATAAACCGAGGCGAAACTGACTGCGCAGGGCAGGGTCATTCCAGCCACAGTCGTTCGACCAACGGCGAAATTCGGTACAATAAACCTCCGCAGGATTTTTTCCTTGTTTGAGAGCGCGCAGCTGACTCTCAGCGGACGCCTCTCTATCTGGGTCATCATACAAGACCCCTAAAGACTTAAAAAAGGCGTCTACAGATAACAACGCAGGATCCTCTGCTCTTAAACCAAATGCCCAGGTCTGAGGATCCCCCTGGAGTAAAGAAATAATAATCCCAACCCGCTGAGATTCATTACCAGAGGATGTTGGTCTTAAACGAAAATAAAGTTTACAGGATTCTTTAAAATGAAAAAATTATTTTCTATCACCGGAAAAACGGTCGGGCAAATGCATCTTTGGTTCAGAGACTACCTTCGGGGAGGCTCGCAAAAGATCTTCCTGCGATCTCACCCGAAGAGAAAGATCCTGAACCATCTGAGTAAGTTCTTGAATCTGGTTTACTAAGAGCTGACCGGGATTCGGCCCTAAACCTGACGGATTCATGAGGCCGATAAACTCTCACAAAAACTGAATGAGAAAAAATTAAACCCCGTTTAATTTTAAGTTTTGGTTATGGCCGGTTATAATGTTATGATTCCAGCACTCTGGTCTGAGGAGATTTGATGACAAGGACCTGAGCACTGGAACGTAATGCTGGGAAAGGAAGCGGGAATGGAAAATAGCCCCTGGCGCCCTAACTCCGTTGTCTCGCCCGTGCTGTCAGAAATCCCTTGCGAGACTATGGTTGCTTGAGCCCATGGCAGCCGCATTTGAAGGGCGGATTACGTCTGCCCAACTCCGATGCCCCCTCAGGTCTTAATGGGAGACAAAGGGAAATCCGAGACAGGGTGATAACAAGGGGCCCTCTAACTCAGCAACAAGGCCAGGGGCTACAAGGTAACTTAAAACTAAAGTATGTGCGGAAATACCGCCAGGGAAAAGGACAACCAAAATACCACTTGTCCACTCTCCTACCCGGCACCGCCGAGTTCCGGAGAGGACTTGTGGAAGCGGAACCCTCCGCAAATGCTCCGAAACAGAATACAAAAAAATATAGCGGGCTGAGCCGCAGCACACGGCAGAGCCGCAACTCACGAACACCACACGAGATTCTCTGGCGACCGTGGCGGACAATAGAGGACCAGAGACTTCTTAGGATGAGATGATAACTCCAAGATTCGGGAACTCTGGAAACAGGAATGACCGGACACAGCAGGACAGGAACTGACGTTCAGCAAACCTAAGCAGCATGCAGGAAGCTATAACCGGCGCCTGTGTGAGGCACTGGGAAGGCTTAAAACCTTGACTCCTCCAATCAGAGTTCCAGAGCCTGATTAACATAAATGTCGTGCAGCTGCCTTGCTGCACGACCAGGAAACATGTGCTATAATTAAACTAGATCGACCCTGCAACGGGGAACGCGGTCCGCCCATGGCGTCCCCGTTGCTAGGGTCCTGGCGGTTCGGCGCGCCCGGCGTCCTAGCGTTGCTAGGGAGCCGGCGGCTCAGCGCGCACGGCGTCCTAGCGTTGCTAGGGACCCGGCGGCTCAGCACGCTCGGCGTCCCTAGTTGCTAGGCGCCGGGCTGCGAAGGGAACCCGGACCGCGGCGCCTAACAATATCCCTCAGTTTGGAAAATTTGACCGAGAGAACAGGACATGATACTATAGCACATGGCGAGGAACCGAACCGTACAACATATCAAACAGCATCCAAGAAACTCTTAACAGAAAAACTAATGCTGTTTGCACGAACTGTTTGAACAAGAACCTTGAACACAGCAGGTTGACAGCACCGATGTGGGCATCCAGTGTCCCCTTGAGGATTCAGAGAAATGGATTTATCGGTAAGTACCAAAATCCTCTTTTCTCTTTCATCCACTAGAGGACACTGGAGTCCTACACAGTAGGGGACATCCCAAAGTTATCCCCCAGGGAGGGAGTGCTGTCGGTGGCCTGCAAAACTAAACGTCCGAACTTAGAGTCTCAGGACGAAAAGGTATCAAACTTGTAAAATTTTGCGAACGTGTGGGCTGAGGACCACGTCGCCGCTCTGCAAAGTTGAGTAGTGGAAACACCTCTTGCAGCCACCCATGAGGCACCCACTGATCGTGTAGTATGAGCACCCGTCTGAACCGGAACCTGTTTGCCACAGGAAATATAAGCTTGCTGAATGGGCAAGTCGAATCCATCTAGACAAAGGCTGCTTAGATGCTGGCCAGCCCTTCTTTGGCTTATCATAAAGAACAAACAATAGTCCGACTTTCTGAAGGACGACATAACTTGTACGTATACCCGTAAAGTTCGGACAACATCCAAGGACACTTCCCCATCTGCGAGATCCTGAAAAGATGGGACCACAATTGGCTGGTTTACGTGAAATCCCGAAACCAACCTTAGGAAGGAAATCTGCTTTTGTAAGGAGTTCTGCCCTAACCTCATGAAACATGATAAGGCTCCCAACTCAGAAACATGCCTGGCCGAAACCAAGGCAAGCAATAATGTGACCTTCCAAAATAAATATTTCAGGTCTGTTCTGCCTAAAGGCTCAAAAGTTGGAGATCTCAAACATTCCAACACCAAATTTAAGTCCCATGGCGCAGTGTTAGGACGAAAAGGGGGTTGTATCCTCAGAACCTCCTGTAAAAAGTAGTGATGAGCACCGGAAATTTTTCGGGTTTTGTGTTTTGGTTTTGGGTTCGGTTCCGCGGCCGTGTTTTGGGTTCGAACGCGTTTTGGCAAAACCTCACCGAAATTTTTTTGTCGGATTCGGGTGTGTTTTGGATTCGGGTGTTTTTTTCAAAAAACCCTAAAAAACAACAGCTTAAATCATAGAATTTGGGGGTCATTTTGATCCCAAAGTATTATTAACCTCAATAACCATAATTTCCACTCATTTTCAGTCTATTCTGAACACCTCACACCTCACAATATTATTTTTAGTCCTAAAATTTGCACCGAGGTCGCTGGATGACTAAGCTCAGCGACCCAAGTGGCCGACACAAACACCTGGCCCATCTAGGAGTGGCACTGCAGTGTCACGCAGGATGACCCTTCCAAAAAACACCCCCCAAACAGCACATGACGCAAAGAAAAAAAGAGGCGCAATGAGGTAGCTGTGTGAGTAAGCTAAGCGACCCTAGTGGCCGACACAAACACCTGGCCCATCTAGGAGTGGCACTGCAGTGTCACGCAGGATGGCCCTTCCAAAAAACACCCCCCAAACAGCACATGACGCAAAGAAAAAAAGAGGCGCAATGAGGTAGCTGTGTGACTAAGATAAGCGACCCAAGTGGCCGACACAAACACCTGGCCCATCTAGGAGTGGCACTGCAGTGTCACGCAGGATGGCCCTTCCAAAAACTACTCCCCAAACAGCACATGACGCAAAGAAAAATGAAAGAAAAAAGAGGTGCAAGATGGAATTGTCCTTGGGCCCTCCCACCTACCCTTATGTTGTATAAACAGGACATGCACACTTTAACCAACCCATCATTTCAGTGACAGGGTCTGCCACACGACTGTGACTGAAATGACGGGTTGGTTTGGACCCCCACCAAAAAAGAAGCAATTAATCTCTCCTTGCACAAACTGGCTCTACAGAGGCAAGATGTCCACCTCATCATCATCCTCCGATATATCACCGTGTACATCCCCCTCCTCACAGATTATCAATTCGTCCCCACTGGAATCCACCATCTCAGCTCCCTGTGTACTTTGTGGAGGCAATTGCTGCTGGTGAATGTCTCCAAGGAGGAATTGATTATAATTCATTTTAATGAACATCATCTTCTCCACATTTTCTGGATGTAACCTCGTACGCCGATTGCTGACAAGGTGAGCGGCGGCACTAAACACTCATTCGGAGTACACACTTGTGGGAGGGCAACTTAGGTAGAATAAAGCCAGTTTGTGCAAGGGCCTCCAAATTGCCTCTTTTTCCTGCCAGTATAAGTACGGACTGTCTGACGTGCCTACTTGGATGCGGTCACTCATATAATCCTCCACCATTCTTTCAATGGGGAGAGAATCATATGCAGTGACAGTAGACGACATGTCCGTAATGGTTGTCAGGTCCTTCAGTCCGGACCAGATGTCAGCATCAGCAGTCGCTCCAGACTGCCCTGCATCACCGCCAGCGGGTGGGCTCGGAATTCTGAGCCTTTTCCTCGCACCCCCAGTTGCGGGAGAATGTGAAGGAGGAGATGTTGACAGGTCGCGTTGCGCTTGACTTGACAATTTTCTCACCAGCAGTTCTTTGAACCCCAGCAGACTTGTGTCTGCCGGAAAGAGAGATCCAAGGTAGGTTTTAAATCTAGGATCGAGCACGGTGGCCAAAATGTAGTGCTCTGATTTCAACAGATTGACCACCCGTGAATCCTTGTTAAGCGAATTAAGGGCTCCATCCACAAGTCCCACATGCCTAGCGGAATCGCTCTGTGTTAGCTCCTCCTTCAATGTCTCCAGCTTCTTCTGCAAAAGCCTGATGAGGGGAATGACCTGACTCAGGCTGGCAGTGTCTGAACTGACTTCACGTGTGGCAAGTTCAAAAGGTTGCAGAACCTTGCACAACGTTGAAATCATTCTCCACTGCGCTTGAGACAGGTGCATTCCACCTCCTATATCGTGCTCAGTTGTATAGGCTTGAATGGCCTTTTGCTGCTCCTCCAACCTCTGAAGCATATAGAGGGTTGAATTCCACCTCGTTACCACTTCTTGCTTCAGATGATGGCAGGGCAGGTTCAGGCGTTTTTGGTGGTGCTCCAGTCTTCTGTACGTGGTGCCTGTACGCCGAAAGTGTGCCGCAATTCTTCTGGCCACCGAGAGCATCTCTTGCACGCCCCTCTCGTTTTTTAAATAATTCTGCACCACCAAATTCAAGGTATGTGCAAAACATGGGACGTGCTGGAATTTGCCCAGATTTAATGCACACACAATATTGCTGGCGTTGTCCGATGCCACAAATCCACAGGAGAGTCCAATTGGGGTTAGCCATTCTGCGATGATCTTCCTCAGTTGCCGTAAGAGGTTTTCAGCTGTGTGCGTATTCTGGAAAGCGGTGATACAAAGCGTAGCCTGCCTAGGAAAGAGTTGGCGTTTGCGAGATGCTGCTACTGGTGCCGCCGCTGCTGTTCTTGCGGCGGGAGTCCATACATCTACCCAGTGGGCTGTCACAGTCATATAGTCCTGAGTCTGCCCTGCTCCACTTGTCCACATGTCCGTGGTTAAGTGGACATTGGGTACAACTGCATTTTTTAGGACACTGGTGAGTCTTTTTCTGAGGTCTGTGTACATTTTCGGTATCGCCTGCCTAGAGAAATGGAACCTAGATGGTATTTGGTACCGGGGACACAGTACCTCCAACAAGTCTCTAGTTGGCTCTGCAGTAATGATGGATACCGGAACCACGTTTCTCACCGCCCAGGATGCCAAGGCCTCAGTTATCCGCTTTGCAGCAGGATGACTGCTGTGATATTTCATCTTCCTCGCAAAGGACTGTTGGACAGTCAATTGCTTGGTGGAAGTAGTAAAAGTGGTCTTACGACTTCCCCTCTGGGATGACGATCGACTCCCAGCAGCAACAACAGCAGCGCCAGCAGCAGTAGGCGTTACACGCAAGGATGCATCGGAGGAATCCCAGGTAGGAGAGGACTCATCAGAATTGCCAGTGACATGGCCTGCAGGACTATTGGCATTCCTGGGGAAGGAGGAAATTGACACTGAGGGAGTTGGTGGGGTGGTTTGCGTGAGCTTGGTTACAAGAGGAAGGGATTTACTGGTCAGTGGACTGCTTCCGCTGTCGCCCAAAGTTTTTGAACTTGTCACTGACTTATTATGAATGCGCTGCAGGTGACGTATAAGGGAGGATGTTCCGAGGTGGTTAACGTCCTTACCCCTACTTATTACAGCTTGACAAAGGCAACACACGGCTTGACAAATGTTGTCCGCATTTCTGTTGAAATACTTCCACACTGAAGAGCTGATTTTTTTGGTATTTTCACCAGGCATGTCAATGGCCATATTCCTCCCACGGACAACAGGTGTCTCCCCGGGTGCCTGACTTGAACAAACCACCTCACCATCAGAATCCTCCTGGTCAATTTCCTCCCCAGCGCCAGCAACACCCATATCCTCCTCATCCTGGTGTACTTCAACACTGACATCTTCAATCTGACTATCAGGAACTGGACTGCGGGTGCTCCTTCCAGCACTTGCAGGGGGCGTGCAAATGGTGGAAGGCGCATGCTCTTCACGTCCAGTGTTGGGAAGGTCAGGCATCGCAACCGACACAATTGGACTCTCCTTGTGGATTTGTGATTTCGAAGAACGCACAGTTCTTTGCTGTGCTTTTGCCAGCTTAAGTCTTTTCATTTTTCTAGCGAGAGGCTGAGTGCTTCCATCCTCATGTGAAGCTGAACCACTAGCCATGAACATAGGCCAGGGCCTCAGCCGTTCCTTGCCACTCCGTGTGGTAAATGGCATATTGGCAAGTTTACGCTTCTCCTCCGACGATTTTATTTTAGATTTTTGAGTCCTTTTTTTACTGATATTTGGTGTTTTGGATTTTACATGCTCTGTACTATGACATTGGGCATCGGCCTTGGCAGACGACATTGATGGCATTTCATCGTCTCGGCCATGACTAGTGGCAGCAGCTTCAGCACGAGGTGGAAGTGGATCTTGATCTTTCCCTATTTTTGGAACCTCAACATTTTTGTTCTCCATATTTTAATAGGCACAACTAAAAGGCACCTCAGGTAAACAATGGAGATGGATGGATACTAGTATACTCATGGATGACGAGCGACTGCCGACACAGAGGTAGCTACAGCCGTGGACTACCGTACTGCGTCTGCTAGTATAGACTGGATGATAATGATATAAAAAATATATATATATCACTACTGCAGGACAGGTATATATTGTATAATGACGGACCTGCTGGACACTGTCAGCACTGCAGACTCCTAAACTACTAGTATGAAGAAGATAGAAAAAAAAAAAAAAACACCACAGGTAGGTATACAATTATGGACGAGCGACTGCCGACACAGAGGTAGCTACAGCCGTGGACTACCGTACTGCGTCTGCTAGTATAGACTGGATGATAATGATATAAAAAATATATATATATATATAATCACTACTGCAGGACAGGTATATATTATATAATGACGGACCTGCTGGACACTGTCAGCACTGCAGACTCCTAAACTACTAGTATGAAGAAGATAGAAAAAAAAAAAAACCACCACAGATAGGTATACAATTATGGACGAGCGACTGCCAGTGCCGACACAGAGGTAGCTACAGCTGTGGACTACCGTACTGCGTCTGCTAGTATAGACTGGATGATAATGATATAAAAAATATATATATATCACTACTGCAGGACAGGTATATATTGTATAATGACGGACCTGCTGGACACTGTCAGCACTGCAGACTCCTAAACTACTAGTATGAAGAAGATAGAAAAACAAAAACCACCACAGGTAGGTATACAATTATGGACGAGCGACTGCCGACACAGAGGTAGCTACAGCCGTGGACTACCGTACTGCGTCTGCTAGTATAGACTGGATGATAATGATATAAAAAATATATATATATCACTACTGCAGTACAGGTATATATTGTATAATGATGGACCTGCTGGACACTGTCAGCACTGCAGACTCCTAAACTACTAGTATGAAGAAGATAGAAAAAAAAAAACCCACCACAGGTAGGTATACAATTATGGACGAGCGACTGCCGACACAGAGGTAGCTACAGCCGTGGACTACCGTACTGCGTCTGCTAGTATAGACTGGATGATAATGATATAAAAAAATATATATATATATCACTACTGCAGGACAGGTATATATTGTATAATGACGGACCTGCTGGACACTGTCAGCACTGCAGACTCCTAAACTACTAGTATGAAGAAGATAGAAAAAAAAAAACCACCACAGGTAGGTATACAATTATGGACGAGCGACTGCCGACACAGAGGTAGCTACAGCCGTGGACTACCGTACTGCGTCTGCTAGTATAGACTGGATGATAATGATATAAAAAATATATATATATATCACTACTGCAGGACAGGTATATATTATATAATGACGGACCTGCTGGACACTGTCAGCACTGCAGACTCCTAAACTACTAGCATGAAGAAGATAGAAATATAATGAATGACGGACCTGCTGGACACTGTCAGCAGAATGCGTTTATAGAATAAAAAAAAAAAACACCACACGAGTGTTTAACTTTTTCAGGCAGACAATATACTGGTGGTCACTGCTGGTCAGTCACACTGGCACTCTGGCAGCAAAAGTGTGCACTGTTAAATATGTACTCCTGCTATAACTGCTCCCCAGTCTCCCCCACAATTAAGCTGTGTGAGCAGTGAGCACTACTCAGCACAGTCAGATATACATAGATGATATTATCATGCAGCACACTGAGGCTGAGCACAGATATGGTATGTGACTGTGTATCGTTTTTTTTCAGGCAGAGAACGGATTATATTAAATAATAAATAAAACTGGTGGTCACTAGTATAACTATCAGCAAAACTCTGCACTCTCTGAGTACTCCTAATGCTCCAGTAAATCAAGTGTCTCACTCTCTATCTAAATGGAGAGGACGCCAGCCACGTCCTCTCCCTATCAATCTCAATGCACGTGTGAAAATGGCGGCGACGCGTGGCTCCTTATATAGAATCCGAGTCTCGCGATAGAATACGAGCCTTGCGAGAATCCGACAGCGGGATGATGACGTTCGGGCGCGCTCGGGTTAGCCGAGCAAGGCGGGAAGATCCGAGTCTGCCTCGGACCCGTGTAAAAAGCGTGAAGTTCGGGGGGGGTTCGGTTTCCGAGAAACCGAACCCGCTCATCACTAGTAAAAAGGTTTGAACCTCTGACAAGAATGCTAACCGCTTGTTGAAATAGGATGGAGAGAGACGAAATTTGAACCTTCAGAGAGCCCAGCCTCAGTCCTACATCTAGACCGGCCTGATGGAAAAGTAGAAGTCTGGATAAGTGGAAGTTCGTCGAATTCCACCAATGTTCTTGACACGAGTCCATGTACCTCTTCCAAATCCTGTAGTAGTGCATGGCTGTGACCGGCTTCCAAGCGGCAAACATCATAGGAATGGCCGTTCTTCGTATCCCTCTATTTCTTAAGATCCGGGTTTCAATAGCCACGCCGTTAAACGCAGCCTGTGCAGGTGTGGGTGTTGGAACAGTCCCTGAGATAGCAGGTCCTCCCTCTAAGGTAACCGCCAAAGATCTTCCACTAGTAACCCTCGCAGGTCTGAGTAACAACCCCTGCGGGGCCAATCTAGTGCGATTAGAAATGCCCACACTCGTTCTCGTTTCAACCGTTTCAGAACCCTGGGTATGAGTGGGAAAGGTGGAAAAATGTAAACCCTCCTGTAACACCAAGGAAGTGTTAATGCGTCCACTCCTTCTGCTGCTGGATCTTTTGTCCTGGACACATATCTGGGCAGCTGATGGTTTTGCCAAGACGCCATTAGATCGACTTGAGGTAGACCCCATCTCCTCACCACCATGTCGAAAATCCGTGAATGTAGACACCACTCTCCCGGATGCATGTCCTGGCGGCTGAGATAATCTGCTTCCCAGTTTTCCACACCTGGAATGAACACTGCCGAGAGGATGATGTTTCGCCTTTCTGTCCACAACAAGATCTTTGTGGCTTCCTTTAACGCCATCCTGCTCCTTGTTCCTACTTGATGGTTTATGTAAGCCGTCATCGTGACATTGTCCGACTGTATCTTTAAGTGTTGACCCATGACTAGGTCTGCGGCTAAGAGAAGCGCATTGTAAACTGCTCTCAGTTGGAGAATGTTTATGGGTAGGCTGCTCTCCTGTAACGTCCATCCTTTATGTCCATGGATACCATGACCCCTCCATGTTCTAAACCCACAATAACTGACTGGATTTATTCCATCTTGAATCTGCAAACCGTTAGGAATTTGTTCCACTAGGACGGCACCCCAACCTCTGAGACTGGCGTCCGTTGTCAGGATCCTCCAATCCCAAATGCCGAATCTCTTGCCTGCTGCGAGATTCTTGTGCAACGACCACTAAATCAAGTAGGTTCGTATGCGCGGTGGAAGCTGGATTCTTCGATGTAGAAGCCAGTGCGAACCTGCTCCCTGAGCAATGAGTTTCATCTGCAATTGTCAGGAATGAAGTCCCCCGTACCGGAGAGCTGCGAATGACGCCACCCTCTTCTCGAGAAGTAGCACAGAGGTGTAGAGAACCCGTCTGTGTCCTTAGTACCTGAGCCACTAACCTCTGTGGGTCCTAGATCTAGTTCTCTGGTAGGAATACTCTTAATTGTATCGTGTCCAAGATGAGACCGAGGAATTGAATCCGTTGAGTTGGCATGAGGTTGGATTTCTGGAAGTTCACAATCCACCCATGTTGAATGAGAAATTGATGAGATGTCTGAGCATCCTTTATCAGCTGTTTCTGAGATGAGGCCTTGATCAGTAGATCGTCTAGATAAGGTATGATCGTGACCCCTGTCTCAATCCTGTCACCACTATTGCTATGATCTTTATAAAGATTCTTGGAGCTGATGATAGACTGAATGGCAGGGCCCTGATTCGGTAGTGATCCCACACCGGTGCAAATCTTAACTAAGCTTGGTGATGGGTCCAAATCGGGATATGAAGGTATTTTGCACTACCAAAAGTTTTGAATAAAATCCCGTTCCTCATTGAGAATCCGGGACTGGCGACTTAACCCTTTGTATGCAGGAGTCTTTGAAGTTGCCTCCTGTAACGCTCCTGCTCACAATGGGCACCTAGGCCCTCGCGCTGCAAATAAATGGACTGTGCGGACGCTCTTGTAACTATCCTGTAACCCTGGGAAATATTGTTGACCCAGACGTCCGGTGATGTTTTGGCCCAGGCGTCCCGAAAACCTTCCAACTCTGCGCCCCCCAAGGGGGACCCCAGGTGAGCAGGAAAACCGCCATGCCACGGGTTTGTCAGCAGGTCTGTCCTGCTTTTCTTTATTTTCTTTATTTTATTTACTTTGATTTAGACCGTTTGTTCTGTCACAGCGCCAGCAGAAGGAGGGGGGCGGCGGGGAAGCTGCGCAGCTGAGACCCAGGGCTTAGAGCCAGAAAGTAGCAGCGTTGTGTGCGGTCCGCGGGAGGAAGTCTGTCAAACTGCCTCCTGGATCCATGAAGAAGCTATGGTTACCATAAGTGTAACTGTAACTAGGGCCCCTTTACAACCAGTACTCACTGCTGACTCTGTGCTCCGGATTCTGAGGAGAGATGCAGATCCCCTGTAGTAGGTTGCTAAACTGAGAAATTTCGATCCCATACAAATTAGACGCTCCACAAAAAACACACTACTACTTATATATGATCCCTAAAAATAAACTTCTGCTTGTTACTTTTAATAACACTATAGTGATGTGTGTAATAACTCTCTTCATGTGATGTTTGTCATGGATAACCTTGTGTTATAAACACCCAACTGAGAACAGGGCAGATGGCGGAGGAGGGTGTAGGATAAAAGATTGCTGTAGTGACTGAGCAAGGAGAATATGTGACTTCTGTAATAAGTGTTTATTACTCACCTGTGCTGATATCTTTAGGGATCTCCTCCTCCTTACACTGCAGATCACCCCTCACATACGTCTCTTCTTCTCCCTCTATATCTTCTGCCTTTATATCAGTGACATACGTCTCTTCTTCTCCCTCTATATCTTCTGCCTTTATATCAGTCACATACGTCTCTTCTTCTCCCGCTATATCTTCTGTCTGTATATCAGTCACATATGTCTCTTCTTCTCCTTCTATATCTTCTGCCTTTATATCAGTCACATACGTCTCTTCTTCTCCCTCTATATCTTCTGCCTTTATATCAGTCACATACGTCTCTTCTTCTCCCTCTGCATCTTCTGCCTTCATATCAGTCACATACGTCTCTTCTTCTCCCTCTGTATCTTCTGCCTTCATATCAGTCACATACGTCTCTTCTTCTCCCTCTATATCTTCTGCCTTTATATCAGTCACATACGTCTCTTCTTCTCCCTCTGTATCTTCTGCCTTCATATCAGTCACATACGTCTCTTCTTCTCCCTCTGTATCTTCTGCCTTCAAATCAGTCACATACGTCTCTTCTTCTCCCTCTATATCTTCTGCCTTTATATCAGTCACATACGTCTCTTCTTCTCCCTCTATATCTTCTGCCTTTATATCAGTCACATACGTCTCTTCTTCTCCCTCTATATCTTCTGCCTTTATATCAGTCACATACGTCTCTTCTTCTCCCTCTATATCTTCTGCCTTTATATCAGTCACATACGTCTCTTCTTCTCTCTCTATATCTTCTGCCTTTATATCAGTCACATACGTCTCTTCTTCTCCCGCTATATCTTCTGCCTTCATATCAGTCACATACGTCTCTTCTTCTCCCTCTATATCTTCTGCCTTTATATCAGTCACATACGTCTCTTCTTCTCCTTCTATATCTTCTGCCTTTATATCAGTCACATACGTCTCTTCTTCTCTCTCTATATCTTCTGCCTTTATACCAGTCACATACGTCTCTTCTTCTCCCGCTATATCTTCTGCCTTCATATCAGTCACATACGTCTCTTCTTCTCCCTCTATATCTTCTGCCTTTATATCAGTCACATACGTCTCTTCTTCTCTCTCTGTATCTTCTGCCTTTATATCAGTCACATACGTCTCTTCTTCTCCCTCTGTATCTTCTGCCTTTATATCAGTCACATACGTCTCTTCTTCTCCCTCTGTATCTTTTATTTTAATATTATTTAATTGGGCTTCACGCTATGTAAACAAGACAAATATAATGACACACAGCTTCTCTAAACATCATATAGTGACAGTCACTTCGGTATATTGGGGAGACCCTAAATCCCACCTACCTGATCCTCCTGTGGGATCCTGTGATTCTCCTCTGTACATTCCTGGGAATACAGAGGACGGGGACATCTCTCTGGGGTATCTCTGTTACTGGGCCCATCTGTAGGAGACACACAGTGACTGAGTACAGTGTATATATGTGATTATCAGGTGATGTGTGTATATAGGGGTCCCCATACCTGCTCTCCCCTGTACAATACATGACAGTCTCCTCTTACCTAGTGATGTGAGGGGCCGGTGATTCTCCATCATCACGTCCTTGTACAGAACCCTGTGTTCCTCTATATACTCCCCCTCCTGCATGGAGACATAGACAGTGACATCCTGACACCTTATAGGAACCTGACACACACAGTGATACAGTCATCACCCAGACACATCCCCTGGTGTTACTGTATAATGTCCCATTCCCAGCAGTCACCTCTCCAGTCATCACCCAGACACCTCCCCTGGTGTTATTGTATAATGTCCCATTCCCAGCAGTCACCTCTCCAGTCATCACCCAGACACGTCCCCTGGTGTTACTGTATAATGTCCCATTACTAGCAGTCACCTCTCCAGCCATCACCCAGACACATCCCCCAGTGTTACTGTATATTGCCCTATTCCCAGCAGTCACCTCTCCAGTCATCACCCAGACACGTCCCCTGGTGTTACTGTATAATGCCCCATTCCCAGCAGTCACCTCTCCAGTCATCACCCAGACACATCCCCTGGTGTTACTGTATAATGTCCCATTCCCAACAGTCACCTCTCCAGTCATCACCCGGAAACATCCACCGGTGTTACTGTATAATGTCCCATTCCCAGCAGTCACCTCTCCAGTCATCACCCACACACGTCCCCTGGTGTTACTATATAATGCCCCATTTCCAGCAGTCACCTCTCCAGTCATCACCCAGACACATCCCCCGGTGTTACTGTATAATGTCCCATTCTCAGCAGTCACCTCTCCAGTCATCACCCAGACACGTCCCCTGGTGTTACTGTATAATGTCCCATTCCCAGCAGTCACCTCTCCAGTCATCACCCAGACACGTCCCCTGGTGTTACTGTATAATGCCCCATTCCCAGCAGTCACCTCTCCAGTCATCACCCAGACACATCCCCTGGTGTTACTGCATAATGTCCCATTCCCAACAGTCACCTCTCCAGTCATCACCCAGAAACATCCACTGGTGTTACTGTATAATGTCCCATTCCCAGCAGTCACCTCTCCAGTCATCACCCAGACACGTCCCCCGGTGTTACTGTATAATGTCCCATTTCCGGCAGTCACCTCTCCAGCCATCACCCAGACACGTCCCCCGGTGTTACTGTATAAAGTCCCATTCCCAGCAGTCACCTCCCCAGTCATCACCCAGACACGTTCCCTGGTGTTACTGTATAATGTCCCATTCCCAGCAGTCACCTCTCCAGTCATCACCCAGAAACATCCACTGGTGTTACTGTATAATGTCCCATTCCCAGCAGTCACCTCTCCAGTCATCACCCACACACGTCCCCTGGTGTTACTATATAATGCCCCATTTCCAGCAGTCACCTCTCCAGTCATCACCCAGACACATCCCCCGGTGCTACTTTATAATGTCCCATTCTCAGCAGTCACCTCTCCAGTCATCACCCAGACACGTCCCCTGGTGTTACTGTATAATGTCCCATTCCCAGCAGTCACCTCTCCAGTCATCACCCAGACACGTCCCCTGGTGTTACTGTATAATGCCCCATTCCCAGCAGTCACCTCTCCAGTCATCACCCAGACACATCCCCTGGTGTTACTGTATAATGTCCCATTCCCAGCAGTCACCTCTCCAGTCATCACTGTCATGAATCTGCATTCTCCATCGCATCACTACTGTGGAACTACAGGTTCCAGCAGTTCATTTCTGTTCCAGTTCTAGTTTTCAGTCTACTGCAGCCTGGAGTACACAGTGCTTCAGCTAACTCACAGCTGATCTGAACACCTAATCCAGCGGGGTGTGCTCTCACAGAGATGCCACACCCAATCATCACAGACCAAGGGGTATAAACTCCAGTTCCTGGCTCAGTCTCATCGCCTTGGACAACACGTCACATTCTGTGAACAGGCGTCTCCTGTTTGCAGTCCTCTGTCTGCAGAGATACCCCTGTGTATTGGACCTGTGGAACTACAGGTCCCAGCAGTTCCAGTTCAGTTCCAGTTTCCAGTTCCAGGTTCCAGTCTTCAATTCTTTGTTTCCAGCAATCTCCTATTTCTGGCATCTCCAAGTTGTTTCCCTGTTCCAGTGTTCCTGTGGAACTACAAGTAGCAGCTACCACTCCAGCTCTCCTGCGAGTCACATTCAGTGTGCAAGTTCCTGTGTTCCAGTCTCCAGTCTTCATTGTTCCAGTTTGCTACAAACTCTAGCCACAGTCTGCTACACCAATCTGCAGTAAGAGACTTTCCTCAGGTGTTTTCTCAGTTCTCAGCACTTAACATCTTGCTGTGTTGGGACTGTCTCCTGCTAGGGCCTTGCTTGGCTTAAAGACGTATGCTTCTACAGAGACTGTGTGCTTTGATGGCTATTCGTTATATACCAGAGTTTTGTTTGCTGCATCTGATTTCATTATTGCCTTATCATTTATTTCAAGTTTCAAGCTCATCTTCATTGCTTATTTGTTACCAGTGACTTTTGAAATATTCATTTATCGGATTAAGTTATTATTCATTGTTCCTGTCATCGGTTATCCCTGTGTGATAATAAATATCAAGCGCACATGCGCTGAACTTTTGTCCGTTTCCCAGTTTCCTCTATCACTCCTACACTGACCCACTAGTGCCCCTCCGGGGACATACTAAATTAGAATCCTGACAATCACCCAGAAACATCCACTGGTGTTACTGTATAATGTCCCATTCCCAGCAGTCACCTCTCCAGTCATCACCCAGACACGTCCCCCGGTGTTACTGTATAATGTCCCATTTCCGGCAGTCACCTCTCCAGCCATCACCCAGACACGTCCCCCGGTGTTACTGTATAAAGTCCCATTCCCAGCAGTCACCTCCCCAGTCATCACCCAGACACGTTCCCTGGTGTTACTGTATAAAGTCCCATTCCCAGCAGTCACTTCTCCAGTCATCACCCAGACACGTTCCCTGGTGTTACTGTATAATGTCCCATTCCCAGCAGTCACCTCTCCAGTCATCACCCAGACACATCCCCTGGTGCTACTGTACTCCTAAGTCTCCTCAGACCCCAGTCACTTCCCTGTAATATAACTATAGAGATATAAGTGACGTCACTGTGGCGCTCCCAGATCCCCTCACCTCCCCAGTCATGTCCCTGTGTTCTTACTATAGATATAAGTGACGTTATTGTGACGCTCCCAGATCCCCTCACCTCCCCAGTCATGTCCCTGTATTATTACTATAGATATAAGTGATGTCACTGTGACACTCCCAGATCCCCTCACCTCCCCAGTCATGTCCCTGTATTATTACTATAGATATAAGTGACGTTATTGTGACACTTCCAGATCCCCTCACCTCCCCAGTCATTTTCCTGTATTATTACTATAGATAGAAGTGATGGCACTGTGACGCTCCCAGATCCCCTCACCTCCCCAGTCATGTCCCGGTATTATTACTATAGATATAAGTGATGTCACTGTGACACTCCCAGATCTCCTCACCTACCCAGTCATGTCCCTGTTTTATTACTATAGATATAAGTGACATTATTGTGACGCTCCCAGATCCCCTCACCTCCCCAGTCATGTCCCTGTATTATTACTATACATATAAGTGACGTTATTGTGACATTCCCAGATCCCCTCACTTCCCCAGTCATGTCCCTGTATTATTACTATAGATATAAGTGACGTTATTGTGACGCTCCCAGATCCCCTCACCTCCCCAGTCATGTCCCTGTACTATTACTATAGTACCCTAGTGATCTGAAGGCCTTGGGACACTATGAGGGGGCAAATCAATGAATGAATGTGTAGATCTATAAGGTAATAGAGATGCTGCCAACTGATGTACACCATATATGTGATAATAACTTGGATCTTTCTAGTGATCCAATAATGTATAGTGTGTTTATGCATGTTAATATTCTGTGCCTGCTGAAGGTGAGGGGACTCTGGCAAGCGCAGCGGAGATCGTGGAGAAGCTTCCAGAGATCCCGTGTGCTAAGAGAGGTGGCTGGGCGCGTGTAGTGGCGGTTTTGTTGGTGGGCTGACTAAGGGGAGAGAAAAAGGCTGGCGGCTGAGACATGGGAGCTTACAGGAAGGCGGTTCCCTGCGAGTGAGAGAGCCCCTGTGGGGGAAAGGAATTGGATGTCTCCCGCTGCTGGTGAGAAGCGCTGTGTTAGTTTCCCCTGGTGGACGCCGAGCAGGGACGTCCCGGTACCTGGTTGTCATGGAGAGTGCTGGGAGGCGGAGCGCTGGCGGGGCAGGCAGTACATGGGAGGAGACCGCAGTGCGGGCAGCAGCTACCAGGAGTCCAACTGTAGCAGACAGTCCCCCCCCCCGAGGCAGAGCTGTGTCCCTCATCCCATCCAACCTGCAGGAAGAGCCCGGTTGTTGGTGGAGGTGGAGTCGGGGGGAGGACCATACCGGGCACACTATCATTGTAAGTGCAGGATGCCCCCATATAAATCCTGCTAGTCTGCATACTCCCCTATCATCCTTTAACTATTAAAGTACCAGTCCCCAGCACAGTAGCACAGGGACCAGCAGCATTGGTGGATCTGAGGAGTATAAATATCACCTCTAGAGACTCCATATCCATTAGATAATGCCCAGCCGGGTAGCAGTCATACAGAGTGCGGTGGTGTATAATGATGAAAGCAGCTCGGAGAGAGCGCAGGGTCACCTAAACTTGGAAATTATACACTAGGGAGACTAAGCACCACTCACCTATCAGAGACAGGTGCCAATAACAGGGACTTCTGTATGTTCTGGAGCCACCCCCACGGATCTACAGTGGGGCTATGCTTATCCTGGGACAGGTAACACAGATCATCACCCCACTATATGTAACGAGCAGACCACGGGTGTCAGGGATTCCAGGGTGGAGAGCTCCACGTACTACCTTCCTGTTTCAGGTTGTCTAGGAGCGCTACAATTAGATCTTCCATGGAAACCATGCTATTCATTGCCGTGAAGTAGGGATTGCTCAACAATCGTGAGGACAATTGCTCCAAGTGGAGACCCATATAACCCAGAGTACTTCTTATACACAGACACGAAAGGGCCCCAACCGTGCACGATTATAGGAAGAGAACCCGGGTGGTTTTTCAAACGCAGTCCTACAACTTTCTTGTGGAATCGTATTTTCTGTATTGCATGCATTACCTTATGTATAGGTGGGGTATATTATTATGTATAGGTGGGGTATATTATTATGTATAGGTGGGGTATATTATTATGTATAGGTGGGGTATATTATTATGTATAGGTGGGGTATATTATTATGTATAGGTGGGGTATATTATTATGTATAGGTGGGGTATATTATTATGTATAGGTGGGGTATATTATTATGTATAGGTGGGGTATATTATTATGTATAGGTGGGGTATACTATTATGTATAGGTGGGGTATATTATTATGTATAGGTGGGGTATATTATTATGTATAGGTGGGGTATATTATTATGTATAGGTGGGGTATATTATTATGTATAGGTGGGGTATATTATTATGTATAGGTGGGGTATATTAGTAGAACGGTTCATGGTTTGAGTATTATATGATATAACTGTATAAGGTGGCCTATAACTTCTTGCATATTAAAACTAGTATACTTACCGGTGGAACTGTCTCCGTATCTGTGGAAGAGCCTGAAATCACAAAGGAAAGGTACGATAGGTAAATGTGCATAGTCCTATCTGGTTACATCACATACTAATGTTATAGGCGACCACTACAGGGGTAGGGTATTTCCTAAGCGATTAGAGTATTGGGCTCTAAATAGCTTGGGTGGAGGCACATTGCACATATAAACTATACCCCCAGGTAAAAAAGGGGTTACATTACTATAGATATGTGATGTCACTGTGACACTCCCAGATCCCCTCACCTCCCCAGTCATGTCCCTGTATTATTACTATAGATATGTGATGTCACTGTGACACTCCCAGTTCCACTCACCTCGCCAGTCATGTCCCTATATTATTACTATAGCTATAAGTGACGTCACTGTGACACTCCCAGATCCCCTCAACTCCCCAGTCAGGTCCCTGAATTATTACTAGAGATATAAGTGATGCCACTGTGATGCTCTCAGATCTCGTCACCTCCCCAGTCATGTCCCTGTATTATTACTATAAATATAAGTGAAGTTATTGTGACGCTCCCAGATCCCCTCTCCTCCCCAGTCATGTTCCTGTATTATTACTAGTGTTATAAGTGAAGTCACTGTAACACTCCAAGATACCCTCACCTCCCCAGTCATGTCCCTGTATTATTACTATAGATATAAGTGATGTCACTGTGACAGTCCCAGATCCCCTCACCTCCCCAGTAATGTCCCTATATTATTACTATAGATATAAGTGATGTCACTGTGACACTCCCAGATCCCCTCACCGCCCCAGTCATGTCCCTGTATTATTACTATAAATATAAGTGAAGTTATTGTGACGCTCCCAGATCCCCTCACCTCCCAAGTCATGTCCCTGTATTATTACTAGTGTTATAAGTGAAGTCACTGTAACACTCCCAGATACCCTCACCTCCCCAGTCATGTCCCTATATTATTACTATAGATATAAGTGATGTCACTGTGACACTCCCAGATCCCCTCACCTCCCCAGTCATGTCCCTATATTATTACTATAGATATAAGTGATGTCACTGTGACACTCCCAGATCCCCTCACCTCCCCAGTCATGTCCCTGTATTATTACTATAGATATAAGTGATATCACAGTGACGCTCCCAGGTGTGTGATATACATTTGCTTCATACTGAGCAATATTTTCAATCCCCACAATTATATATAATAAAATTAATAATAATAACAACAACAACAACAACAACACTAAAGGCTGCACCCCAGTATAAAAATAATAACAGATGTCTTTAAAAGCAGGACACCTCAGGCCATTCCTCCAGTATTGTAGGACATCACCACCACTCCCAATGTATAATAATAATACCAGGACACCACAAGCTGCTGTCCCTGTATAATAATAACAGTACACAAAAACCTGCTCCCGCTGTATAACACTAATAACAACAGGACACCACAGGCCGATCTCTGTGTATAATAATAATAATAATAATAATAATAACAACTGGACACCACAGGCTGCTCCCTCTATGGGGGTCATTCCGAGTTGTTCGCTCGCAAGCTGCTTTTAGCAGCTTTGCACACGCTAAGCCGCCGCCTACTGGGAGTGAATCTTAGCATAGTAAAATTGCGAACGAAAGATTCTCAATATTGCGATTAGACCTCTCTTAGCAGTTTCTGAGTAGCTTCAAACTTACTCGGCATCTGCGATCAGTTCAGTGCTTGTCGTTCCTGGTTTGACGTCACAAACACACCCAGCGTTCGCCCAGACACTCCTCCGTTTCTCCAGCCACTCCCGCGTTTTTCCCAGAAACGGTAGCGTTTTTTCGCACACACCCATAAAACGGCCAGTTTCCGCCCAGAAACACCCACTTCCTGTCAGTCACATTACGATCACCAGAACAAAGAAAAAAAACGTGAGTAAAATTCCTAACTGCATAGCAAATTTACTTGGCGCAGTCGCACTGCGGACATTGCGCATGTGCATTCGCGACTAATCGCTCCGTTGCGCGAAAAAAATAACAAGCGAACAACTCGGAATGACCCCCTATATAATAACAATAACAACAACAGGACACCACAGGCTGCTCCCCCTTTATAATAACAATAACAGGACACCACAGATTGCTCCCCCTGTATAAGAAGAAGAAGAAGAAGAAGAAGAAGAAGAAGAAGAAGAAGAAGAAGAAGAAGAAGAAGAAGAAGAACAACAGGACACCACAGGCCGCTCCCCCTGTATTATAATAATAATAATAATAATAATAATACTAACAGGACACCACAGGCCGCTCCCTCAGTATAATAATGACAGGACACCATAGGCTGCAGCCCCTGTATAATAATAACAACAACAACAACAGGACACCACAGGCTGCTCCCCCTGTATAGTAATAATAACAGGACACCACATGCTGCTCCCCGTGTAATAATAATAATAATAATAAGAACAACAGGACACCACAGGCCGCTCCCCCTGTATTATAATAATAATAATAATAATAATAATAATACTAACAGGACACCACAGGCCGCTCCCTCAGTATAATAATGACAGGACACCATAGGCTGCAGCCCCTGTATAATAATAACAACAACAGGACACCACAGGCTGCTCCCCCTGTATAGTAATAATAACAGGACACCACATGCTGCTCCCCCTGTGTAATAATAATAATAACAGGACACCACAGGCTGCTCCCCCTGTATAATAATAAGAACAGGACACCACAGGCTGCTCCCCCTGTATAGTAATAATAACAGGACACCACAGGCTGCTCCCACTGTGTAATAATAATAATAACTGGACACCACAGGCTGCTCCCCCTGTATAATAATAATATCAGGACACCACAGGCTGCTCCCCCTGTATAGTAAGACGCCATTACCTGATCTGCACGGACACTGGGAGGCTGCAGCAGTCGTTGAAAACTCACTTCCTGTATGTGGAACGCCCAGTCCGGAAGTAAGGTGGAACGCACAGGTCGGAAGTAGGGCATGATTGGCAAAGGCTGCTTACGGGTAACTAGCCCCTCCCCTCCTTCACCCCGCCCTCTGTAATTACTATTAAAATAAATGTCCTCAGTGCAGGAGGCCGGCGGCCATTTTCTTGTAGACCAGTCAGGCAGCAGCAATAGGTTCCCTGGCCGTGTAGGGACGTCAGGAGCGGCGGCCATTTTCCCCTGGTCTGAGCTCTGCCTTCCTTCTATCATTCCCACAAGGCAGCAGGAGCAGAGAGCAGCCATTGCTGTGTCTGGCAGCAGGTAATGATATTATTATTATTATTATTATTATTATTCTATAGGCTGAGCAGCTCTGGTGTCAGGTTCTGTACTACAGGGGGAGCAGCCTCTGGTGCCTTGTTATAGTGCAGCTGGAGCAGCCTCTGGTGCTGCATTATCCCTATACAGGTGGCTGACACTCTAGTGTCCTATTACTGTAATACAGGTGGCGCAGACCCCGCCGTTACCGTAATTCAGGTGGTGCAGTCCCCGCCGTTACCGTAATACAGGTGGCGCACACCCCGCCGTTACCGTAATGCAGGTGGCGCAGACCCCGCCGTTACCGTGACAGGTGGCGCGGACCCCGCCGTCACCGTGATACAGGTGGCGCGGACCCCGCCATTACTGTGATACAGGTGGCGCGGACCCCGCCGTTACCGTAATACAGGTGACACGGACCCTACCGTTACAGTAATACAGGTGGCGCAGACCCCGTCGTTACCGTAATACAGGAGGCACAAGACCCCGCCGTTACCATAATACAGGTGACGCAGCCCCCGCCGTTACCGTAAAACAGGTGGCGCTGACCCCGCCGTTACCGTAATACAGGTGGCGCATACCCCGCCGTTACCGTAATACAGGTGGCGCAGACCCCGCCATTACCGTAATACAGGTGGCGCAGACCCCGCCGTTACCGTAATACAGGTGGCGCAGGCCCCGCCGTTACCATAATACAGGTGGCGCAGACCCCGCCGTTACTGTAATACAGGTGGTGCAGACCCCGCCGTTACCGTAATACAGGTGGCACACACCCCACCGTTACCGTAATACAGGTGGCGCAGATCCCGCCGTTACCATAATACAGGTGGCGCAAACCCTGCCATTATCGTAATACAGGTGGCTCAGACCCCGCCGTTACCGTAATGCAGGTGGTGCAAACCCCGCCGTTACCGTAATACAGGTGGCGCAGACCCCACCGTTACCGTAATACAGGTGGCGCAGACCCCGCCATTACCGTAGTACAGATAGCGCAAACCCCGCCGTTACCATTATACAGGTGGCGCACACCCCGCAGTTACCGTAATACAGGTGGCGCAGGTCTCGCTGTTACTGTAATACAGGTGGCACAGACATCGCCATTACCGTAATACAGATGGCGCACACCCCGCCATTACCATAATAAGGGTGATGCAGACCTCGCCATTACCGTAATAAGGGTGGTGCAGACCACACCGTTACCGTACTAACGGTGGCACAGACCTCGACGTTACTGTAATACGGGTGGCGCAGACCACACCGTTACCGTAATACGGGTGGCACAGACCTTGCCGTTACCATAATACAGGTGGCACAGACCCCGCCGTTACTTTAATACAGGTGGCACATACCCCACCATTACCATAATACAGGTGGTGCAGACCTCGCCGTTACCCTAATACAGGTGGCGCAGACCCCGGCGTTACCCTAATACGGGTGGCGCAGACACCGCCGTTACCGTAATACAGAGGGCGCAGCCCCCGCCGTTACCGTAATACAGGTGGAGCAGACCCCACCGTTACCGTAATACAGGTGGTCAGAACCCGTCATTATCGTAACTGTATACACAAGACATTACAGGTGTTCTGTCCTGTGGCATTGTACTATACAGGGGTAGCGGCCTGTATTGTCTTGCTATACAGAGATAGAGGCCTGTGGTTTAATACTATGCAGAGGGAGTGCATTAATATATAGGGGGAGCGGCCTGTGTTGTCATAATATACAGGGGGAGCGACCTGTGTTGTCATAGTATACAGGGGGAGTGGCCTGTGTTGTCATGATATACAGGGGTAGCATCCTGTGTTGTCATAATATACAGGGGGAGCGGCCTGTGTTGTCATAATATACAGGGGAGCGGCCTGTGTTGTCATAGTATACAGGGGGAGTGGCCTGTGTTGTCATGATATACAGGGGTAGCATCCTGTGTTCTCATAATATACAGGGGTAGCATCCTGTGTTGTCATAATATACAGGGGTAGCATCCTGTGTTGTCATAATATACAGGGGTAGTATCCTGTGTTGTCATAGTGTACAGGGGGAGCGGCCCCTGTTGTTATATACAGGGGTAGCGGCCTGTGGTGTCATAGTATACAGGGGTAGCATCCCGTGTTGTCATAATATACAGGGGTAGCATCATGTGTTGTCATAATATACAAGGGTAGCATCCTGTGCTGTCATAGTATAGAGGGAGAGTGGACTGTGTTGTCATAAAATACAGGGGGAGCAACCTGTGCTGTCATAGTATACAGGAGGAGCTGCCTGTGTTGTCATAATATACAGGGGGAGTGGCCTGTGTTGTCATAGTATACAGGGGGAGCATCCTGTGTTGTCATAATATACTGGGGAAGGGGCATGTGTTGTCATAATATACAGGGGTAGCATCCTGTGCTGTCATAGTATACAGGGGGAGCGGCCTGTGTTGTCATAATATACAGGGGTAGCATCCTGTGCTGTCATCGTATAGAGGGAGAGTGGCCTGTGTTGTCATAATATACTGGGGAAGGAGCATGTGTTGTCATAATATACAGGGGTAGCATCCTGTGCTGTCATAGTATACAGGGGGAGTGGCCTGTGTTGTCATAATATACAGGGGTAGCATCCTGTGCCATCATAATATACAGGAGTAGCATTCTGTGCTGTCATAGTATACAGGGGGAGCGGCATGTGTTGTCATAATATACAGGGGGAGCGGCATGTGTTGTCATAATATACAGGGGAGTGGCCTGTGTTGTCATAATATACAGGGGTAGCATCCTGTGTTGTCATAATATACAGGGTGAGCGGCCTGTGTTGTCATAGTATACAGGGGGAGCGGCATGTATTGTCATAATATACAGGGGGAGCGGCCTGTGTTGTCATAGTATACAGGGGGAGCTGCCTGTGTTGTCATAATATACAGGGGGAGTGGCCTGTGTTGTCATAATATACAGGGGTAGCATCCTGTGCTGTCATAGTATACAGGAGTAGCGGCCTGTGTTGTTATAATATACAGGGGTATCATCCTGTGCTGTTATAGTATACAGGGGAAGTGGCCTGTGTTATCATAATATACAGGGGTAGCATCCTGTGCTGTCATCGTATAGAGGGGGAGCGGCCTGTGTTGTCATAATATACAGGGGTAGCATCCTGTGCTGTCATAATATACAGGGGTAGCATCCTGTGCTGTCATAATATACAGGGGTAGCATCCTGTGCTGTCATAATATACAGGGGTAGCATCCTGTGCTGTCATAGTATACAGGAGGAGCGGCCTGTGTTGTCATAATATACAGGGGTAGCATCCTGTGCTGTCATAATATACAGGGGTAGCATCCTGTGCTATCATAATATACAGGGGTAGCATCCTGTGCTGTCATAATATACAGGGGGAGTGGCCTGTGTTGTCATAATATACAGGGGTAGCATCCTGTGCTGTCATAGTATACAGGGGGGCGGCCTGTGTTGTTATATACAGGGGTACCATCCTGTGCTGTCATCTTATAGAGGGAGAGTGGCCTCTGTTGTCATAATATACAGGGATAGCAGATTGTGCTGTCATAGTATACAGGGGGAGCAGCCTGTGTTGTCATAATATACTGGGGTAGCATCCTGTACTGTCATAGTATACTGGGGGAGTGGCCTATGTTGTCATAGTATACAGGTGTAGCCTCCTGTGCTGTCATAGTATACAGGAGGAGCGGCCTGCGCTGTCATAATATACAGGGGTAGCATCCTGTGTTGTCATAATATACAGGGGGAGCGACCTGTGTTGTCATAGTATACAGGGGAGCGGCCATTGCCATCCTACTCTACAGGGGGAGCGGCCTGTGTTATAATATTTACTTCCTTTCGTTCCTCACACTCACTGCTTGACCCATTCCAGTCTGGCTTCCGTCCTCCCCACTCCAGTGAACTGCCCTTACAAAAGTCTGCAATGACCTCCATGCTGCTAAATTCTACTCTCTACTTGTTCTTCTTGACCTCTCTGCTGCTTTTGACACTGTGGACCACACTATCCTACTGCAAATCCTTCACTCCATTGGTCTGCGTGATACTGCCCTCTCTTCCTACCTCTCTGGCCGTTGCTTCTCTGTCTCCTCTCATGATTCCACCTCCCCCCACTTCCACTAACTGTAGGTGTCCCCCAAGGTTCTGTCCTTAGTCCTCTTCTTTTCTCTCTCTATACGTCCTCACAAGGTTAGCTCATTAGTGCTTTTGATTTCCTATTTCATCTCTATGCTGATAAATCTATCTTTCCTGTCTCCGGACCTCTCTCCTGCTCTCCTCACTCGTATTTCCAACTGTTTCTCTGCTGTCTCTGTTTGGATGTCCCAGCACTTTATTACACCTAACATGTCTAAGACCGAGCTGATCATCTGCCCTCCCTCCCGCATAACCTCACCTCCCACAATGTCATTATTGATGGCACTACTATCTCCTTTAGCCTCCAAATGCGCAGTCTTGGAGTAATGCTTCCCTCCTCCCTCTCCATCACAGCACACATTTAGCACCTCTCACAGTGCTGTCGTTTTCATCTAAAAAATATTTCCAGGATCAGACCCTTTCTCACCCAGAATTCCACCAAGACCCTGATCCACTCACTGGTCATCTCCAGACTGGACTACTGTAATCTCCTGCTGACTGGCACCCCTAACACATACCTATCTCCACTCCAATCTACCCTCAGTGCTGCTGACCTACTCATCTTCCTTACCAAATGTACTACGTCCACCTCCCCTCTCCTACAAGCCCTTCACTGGCTCCCCTTCCCCTTCAGAATCCAATTCAAACTTCTCACACTCACTTACAAAGCCCTCGCCCACTCCTCTCCCTCTTACATCTCTGACCTTATCTCCCTTTACACCACCACCCGTCCTCTTCACTACTAATGCACGCCGCCTCTCCTGCCAACAGATTACCTCCTCCCACTCCTTCCTACAAGATTTCTCACGTGCTGCTCCCTATCTCTGGAATTCTCTACCTCTTCCCATCCGACTCTCCTCCTCTCTACAAAACGTCATTTGGGCTTTCAAGACCCACTTCTTCACCAACCTCAGCCAACTGTCCTCCTAACCTTCTTGTCCATGCTCATAGTCTACCCCTTCTATGTCACCATGGTCTGTTAGCCTTTCACCTTTTAGATTGTATGCTCGCAAGAGCAGGGCCTTCTCCATCATGTGCCTTGCCCTTCTCTTACTTACACTATCTTATACTCCATACTCCCTTTGATGGCACCTAACCCCTGGTTTTCTGTATAAACCTTGTATTTGTCCTATATTGTCTGACAATGCTAAATTCCTTTGTCGTATAAACAACCCTTTATGAAGCTAAGAACACTGTACGCTGTTTACTTAAGAAGTACCGTAATGGTACGCTATTGGCGTAGCGATCGCTCAGCCGTAGGCGAGACGCTCAAGCGTCACGTTCGCTCACGGCCCAGTGATCACAGGACACGTTATTGGCTATGTCTAGGGGAATGATCCGCTGTAGCGTAGCGTACGCTCGAGACCACGAGGAGGTCACCAGCGATGCAGACGCTCACAACACTATACCTTTATGTTAAAACCTTATACCAATGAAATACACTGAATACCTTAATGTGAGTACAGGGTGTAAGTGCAACCTTGTGTAGCCTGACTAACTACAAAGCTGCTTGAGCGTCACCGACGCTCAAGTGAACACTTATCACTATAGAAAATACACAGATACTGGTTTAGGTTCCAAGGCCTATTAACTGTATTATGTCTAATATACTTGTAAAAGGGGATAACAGTACATATGATACACTACAATATAACAGAGACTTCCTAACCACAGAACTAAACAATAAATACAAAAAGACAATACTACACTGACCTAAATGCAATACAATACAATACTATCTAATACAATACAATACTAGCCTAGTCTAGGGGAGATATGAGAGAACAGAACAGAGAGAGAGAGAGAGAGGGAGAGATGAGATGAGAGAAATTGGCTCACAGAAAGACAATGATAACGGAGAGAAACTTACGCACAAAGGGTATGATCGCCTGCGCCTCGATATCCAGCTCCCGGCTATCAGCAGATAACCGTTGATGAGAGAGTGAGAGCTGGATGTGGTCGGCCTGCCTATTTATGCCCCACACACAATGCAATCTCCTGGTCCTACAATCCCATTGTCCATTGGCCGAAGGAATTCGGCCCTGTATCATAACAAAAGGTCATAGGGTGATTCATACAGGTGGGCTGTGACGATTTCCAACAGCTCAGGTGGGTGGGAAACTGGGTTTCCCGCCGCATACCTGAGTATGTGTAATTAATAGAAATGGACATAAACTTCTTATGTCCATAACTATTCGCACGAGCGATTAATACGCTCCAAACCAACACCGGAATATTGCTAATTAAATACTCTTCCGATGGGTACCAAACACTGCTGTATGATTCCTGTTAGACCCTTCGTACGATATAAAGAGGGATTCCTCAGCTCTGGGACATTGTATTTTAACCAAACTTTCAGAATCTATCAAAGGGACCATGATCTATAAACTACATTAATTGTGAAAATATGTAACGAATGAGTCGCACGCTACGACCACATAAACTCTACCGTAAATACGCATACCGCGCCTGCGTGTGCACGCTATTGCGGGTATGCGCTTCCACGGGAGAGCGTACGCACGCGCAGCGCGGACCAGTGTGCGGTGCAAATATGGCAACGTGCATTGGGACATTTTTCTGACTTTGACAGTCCACCCTTTGGCAGTCAATAATAACTGCCACAAAACATTTAAGGAGAAAAAATGTAAGTCAGGGGTTAATTGATTTCCATGGTTGGGTAGGGGAGAAGAGTGGAGTAGGTGTGAAGAGGGTATGACCTAGTGAGAAAGTAGAAGCATGTGTGTATGAGTCCATGTCTGGATGGTCATGTATCATCGTGCCGTACGTGTGGTAAATCAAGCTTCGAGGTATTGCGAAGTATACATTTGAATTCCTTCTTGTCCTGTGGTACAGGTCTGTGGATGGGCTGTCAAACTCTACCGAGCTCATTTCGGCTGTGGTTGTAACAAAATGGGGATGCACATTTTAGTTGATGATACATGAATGGGGGAGGTATGTGGTTGCTGATATCTGTGCCTGTATTCCCTATCGTCTATGTGTGTCGTTACCTGAGGGTTGTAGAGATGAAGATACAGAACACTTACGAAAAATGCAATGATATTCTATGTCAGGGAAATGTACATCTGTCGTCGAAGTTGTTTTCGGTATCTGTTGAGAGTCGTCTTCTTTGCGCTGTATTGCTCCTTAGGCATGAGCAAATAGCTTTGTCTGAGCCATCAGATTTACAAAAATGTTGGGCTAGCGTGAGTTTAAAGATACTAGGGAAACTGGGGATCCATGGCAAAGTTCATCAAGTGTCCATATTTAAAGTTGTCAAATCTTCTTCTTTGGTCAATCCGTTGTCTGTATACATCTCGTCTCGTCAGCTTCCTCGTCCAAGGGGGTCTTTGTATCTGGGAGAAAAGCAGAAAAACAGGTGAAAGAAACGGACCGTATAATCGCATTTTCATCACATTCTGGTTTCTATCATTGGGTCATAAATCAAATCCAGGTTAATTACGGTTTCCTCACTCCTCAAGCTCATCACTTTTGTACTTTGTTTGCACCTCATTAAAACCTGCCCGCATCTAAATATCAATCCAATCGATATAACGACACCCAAGATACATAGTAGAAACTTTCCAACATCCATTATGACTCCTTGAGCCCAGTCTCCTAAACCGGAGAACCAATTTCGCGGGTTCAACCATGACACCCAACCAGTCAGCTCATTACCTACAGCAGCAAGGGTGAGATTGTGTTTTCGACGAAATTCCCACTTTAGTTGGAGAATATCGTCCATCTTTTGGTCTATGACCTCTACCGGATCCTCGGTGCTATTTGTGATATACGTGCAACACTTTATGCCGTACTGTGTTGCCAATGTAACACAATATCCGCCTGTTACTGCTGTAAGATAATTAAGAACCATCCTATGCTGAACTAGTTCTGTTTTGTAAGCTTGAAGTTCTCTTCCAGTGTATCTAAACGTGTCATCATACATTTCAGTGATATTATCTAACAAATTGGCGAGTGCGGAAATGTATCTATAATTCATCACACCTCGAGCGGTGCGAGTGAAATCTAACGCTACCAGAACCTGAATCCCGGTGGATTCATGGATAAGATCAGAGGCCGGATGCTCTAACCTTTCTGACAGTTGTCTTTTAACTCGGTGCTCGTAATGAGTGTGAGTATAAGGAGCTTGGGCACCACGGTGTATGTCCTTCATTTTGTCATGTGTAACAGTCATCACTTCAGGCAATACTTTTCCAATATAACACAATCCTTCAGAGTTTGGGGCAAGCCACTTGTACGCCTTTCTCCCGCATATGAAATATGCATCATCGGGGAGAACATATGGGACGGAGAAGGACATGACCATGTTACAAACCTTCCAGGTGAAATCTCCTGACCCTAATTCTTCCATCTGCCTAATGCACGTATCGGTTTGTACGATATGTGCACAGTATCCTGGTGATACCTCTCCAACTCTAGTAATCCTATTTCCTAAGGTATATCGATATCGGAAAGATTTTCCTCTACTGGCTATGTGGCGTACGAGCTCTGTATCTGTAGGCATTCTATCTGCTCTATGTGAAAAGGTCATGGTAAGGTTGCTCCATGACACTTCCCAATTTCCCGGTTTTCTAGGATTGGAGATGTTAAAACATATGAGGGACCTATCCACATGGTATTGGTGGAGCTTCAAACTAGGAGGGCTGGAGATGTTAAACCTCCGATCCACCGGTCTCCCACCACTTAGCTCAAGTACCTCCCCTAACGTTAAAGGGAATGGTACTAGCCCTGATTTACTGTGACCCTGAGGTACTTGAGAGCATACCCAACAATCTGTTTGGTTTAACACGTTACCCACTAGAGAGTGATAGTCACTCAATGGATGCCGGTCCATATGGATATTAAAACTAGATTGGCATTTCTTTATGCATCCATCTTCAACCAGATTATCACAGAGCCTACAGATACAATTTTCTTCAGCTAACAATCCATCACAATTTCTTCTATCGGATCGTTTTCTGATACTCGCCTTTGCTTGTTGGTTTGGTTGATCTTGGAAAACTACGCCTCCATCATCATAATCGGAACCCATTCCAGAACCTCTTTCGACCTCTATGGTACTCTCGCCGGAACAGACTGCTCTGGTCAACATCATGGTTAACATCAAAATCCGGATCACAGTCTCTTGGGGCAAGTCCATCTTTGAGGAGGAAATAGAGAAGAATGAGAAGGGGGAAAAAGAAATTTTAAGGGAGAGGGGCTGGGAAGTGGAGAAAAACAATAAAAGGGAGAGGGGAGTCGACAGCTGCTTTCGATCTTCAAGGCTCAGGTGCCGCCTCAGTCCTCCTGGAACAGACACTCCAGTGATACAACCTCTACCGTCTGTTCCTTATCACGGGACTTCTCGGGATCAACAACCTTCTTGCAGTGGGATGAATGGACCCAAGTCTCTCTCTCAGCAACCTTCAATGCTGTGGTGCTAGTCAATAAGACCTGGTATGGTCCTTCCCATCTATCAATAAGACAACCTGAGCGTAGGAAATTTCGTATCATTACATAATCCCCAGGTTCAATGTCATGACAATTACTATCTGGTAAATCAGGAATCACCAACTTCAGATTATCATTTTGATTCCTCAACTGTTTACTCATGTTAATCAAGTATTTTACAGTTACTTCATTGTTACATTTCAAATCATCCTGAGGGTTAATCATGACATGCGGTTGTCGACCAAACAAGATTTCAAAAGGAGACAGATTAAGAGGGGACCTGGGAGTGGTTCTGATGCTATACAAAACAATGGGTAAAGCTTCTGGCCACGTCAATCCTGTCTCTGCCATTACTTTACTCAATTTATTTTTAATAGTGCTGTTCACTCTTTCGACCTTCGCACTCGCCTGTGGACGGTACGGAGTGTGCAGCTTGCTATCAATTCCCATCAATTTACACATTCCTTGAAAGACATCACCTGTAAAATGGGTACCCCTATCACTTTCAATGATTCTAGGGATACCATATCTACATACAAATTCCTGCACAATTTTCTTAGCTGTAAACATAGCGGTATTTGTAGCTGCTGGAAAAGCTTCGACCCAATTCGAGAAAACATCTATACAAACAAGTACATATTTCAAATTTCTACATGGGGGTAATTGAATGAAGTCAATTTGTATTACTTGGAAAGGGCCGCCGGCAGGTGGGATATGGGATGGTTCTGTAGGTATTGCTTTTCCAATATTCCTTCTCAGACAGGTAAGGCATGACATTGCTCTTTTACTCGCATGAGAGGAGAATCCTGGGGCGCACCAGTATGCTCTTACCAATTTGCACATCCCCTCCTTGCCTAGATGAGTCAGCCCGTGAGCTGCTTCAGCCAGACATGGAAGGTATGCCCTGGGGGCCACTGGTTTACCATGTCCATCCGTCCAGAGCCCTGAGGACTCCTGGCCATATCCCTTTGCCTTCCAGACTGCTCCTTCCTGTGTGGAACACAAATTCTGCATCTCACACAACTTCTGTGTGTTGATGGTATTAAATACCATCAACTGTGTGGTGTCTGTCCGTGTGGGGGTAGCAGCTGCAAGCTTTGCGGCTTCGTCTGCTCGGCTGTTACCAAGGGATACTGGGTCTTGACTATATATATGTGCTTTACATTTGATAACAGCCACTCTGTCGGGTTCCTGTATCGCTGTTAGAAGCCTTTTTATATGAGCTGCATGCGCTATCGGTGTACCAGCCGCCGTCATGAAATTTCTGAGCCGCCATAGCGCTCCGAAATCATGGACTACCCCGAACGCGTATCTGGAATCGGTGTAGATATTGGCTGACTTACCCTTAGCCAATTCACATGCTCTGGTTAGGGCGACCAGTTCAGCAACCTGGGCTGAGTGAGGTGGGCCTAGCGGTTCCGCTTCTATGGTGTCTTGGTCATCTACGACTGCGTATCCAGTACACAAGTCTCCCGAGTCTGACTGTCTGTGACAACTACCGTCCGTGTAGAACGTGAGTTCTGCATCTTCTAGTGGATTGTCACTGATGTCAGGCCTTGCGGTAAAATTTTGGGTCAAATATTCCATACAATCATGTGTATCTTCCTTTGCATTAAATCCTCCTTCCCCATCACTCTCACCTTCCACCCTTTGTGTCTGACCAGGCACACCTGGGAGAAATGTTGCAGGATTTAATGCGCTGCATCTCCTTATGGTGATGTTTACGGGGGCCATTAATGCCAATTCCCATCTTGTAAACCTTGCTGATGAGACGTGTCTGGTTTGGGCAGAATTCAATAAGGCAGATACCGCATGCGGTGTATGGATTGTGAGGTTGTGGCCTAGCACAACATCTTCGCTTTTTGTCACTAGCAATGCTATCGCCGCAACGCTACGCAAGCATGTGGGGAGGGATCGCGCTACCGTGTCTAGCTGAGCGCTGTAGTATGCAATTGGCCTGCTGGCATCACCGTGTTTTTGTGTTAGTACACCTGCTGCGCACCCAGCACTTTCTGTTCCGTATAGTTCAAAGGGTTTCCCATAGTCTGGCATACCTAGTGCTGGTGCCTGCGTTAGGCACTGTTTGAGTCTCTCAAATGCTGTTTTGGATTCGTCTGTATGCGAAATCCGATCAGGTTTGTTTGAAGAGACCATTTCCTGCAAAGGTAGCGCCAATATGGAAAACCCTGGGATCCAATTACGGCAATACCCACACATTCCTAAAAACGTCCTGATCTGTTGCTGGGTTTGTGGCAGTGTCATGTCTCTAATGGCTTGGATTCTATCAGCGGTCAGGTGTCTCAGTCCTTGTGTTAGACAGTGTCCCAAGTATTTTACCTTAGCTTGGCATAATTGCAACTTGTCTTTGGAGACCTTGTGACCTGTGTCTGAAAGATGAAACAGGAGCTGTTTCGTATCCTTCAGGGATGCCTCCAATGAATCAGAACACAGTAGTAGATCATCCACGTACTGTATCAACACTGATCCACTTTCCGGTTGGAAAGACTGTAAACAATCATGCAAAGCCTGAGAAAATATACTTGGACTATCTATGAAACCTTGGGGTAACCGAGTCCACGTGTATTGGACTCCTCTGTATGTAAATGCAAACAAATATTGGCTGTCAGGGTGCAGAGGTACCGAAAAGAAAGCGGAGCAGAGGTCAATAACAGTGAAAAATTTGGCAGTGGGAGGAATTTGCATTAGGATGACAGCTGGATTAGGCACTACGGGGAACTGACTCTCAACTATTTTGTTAATCCCCCTTAGATCCTGCACTAGCCTGTAACCCCTCCCCCCACTCTTTTTAACAGGGAAGATGGGACTATTTGCTGTGCTGGACGTTCTTACTAGAATGCCCTGTTGTAGCAAGCGCTCTATTACGGGAAAAACTCCTAACTCCACCTCTGGCTTTAGAGGATACTGTGGGATTTTTGGAGCTATCCTACCATCTTTTACTTGCACAACTACTGGAGCTACATTTGCCATTAATCCAGTGTCCTGTCCATCTTTTGTCCAAAGCGACTCTGGTATCTGAGATATCATCTCTTCTACTTGGGATGGATTCCTATTTGTCATAATGGAATGTGACATTAATTTTGATGGGGAGTCTAACATGTCTCGTACTTCCTGAGCGTGATTCTCAGGAATGTCCAAGAATACACCTTCAGGGGTACAATAAATGACGCAACCCATTTTACATAGTAAGTCTCTCCCCAGGAGATTAGTTGGTGCCGATGCAGCCAGCAAAAAGGAATGCTTGGTATGCAAAGGCCCTATTGTAATCTCGGCTGGTTTGCTAACAGGGTAGTGCTGGACTACTCCTGTTACTCCCATGGCTGGAATTGTCCTACCAGTGGTTCTCATGCCCACTGTCGAATTTATCACTGACTTGGCCGCCCCTGTGTCTACAAGAAAGTTTAAAGTTTTACCAGCTACATTGATTGCAATCTCTGGTTCGCTTCCAAGACTGGCAATCAACTTAACTGGCTGCAGATTACAGGTATGGCCACACCCCTATTGGGTATGCTGACCTCCCTGAATCCCATTGGCAGCAACTACTTGTGGGGGAGTTAGCTGGGAACTACCAGAGGCATGCCAATCTCTGTTCGGGGGATATCTTTTTGTTTCCCCTGTATGTGGCTCAAAACTCCGCCTCTGTGGACCCTGCTCCCAATGTCGTGTGTTGTGTTGTTGTCTAGGGGGTTGAAAAGACCTTTGTACATTCTTTGTTCTACATTCTCGTGCAAAGTGTCCCGGTCTGTTACAAGAAAAACATGTTATTACACTTGCCTTACCCACAGGATTCGGTGGTACATACGCAGGCTGCCTTGTGGTCAGCGCCTGTATACTTACGGACATCAACTTATCACTTTGCGACTCCCTGTGCCTAGTGATGTTTCTGTCATGATCAATAGCAGCCTCTCTCAAGCCGGACACTGACAGACCTCGCCAGCACGGTTGCGTGGTCTGAACCCTAGTCTTTAATGTTTCCTTTAAACCATCCATCAGTACGGATACTGCTACTTCCCGATGGTTTGGGTTGGTCTTAATGTCTTCTATACCAGTGTACTTTGCCATTTCTAATAGTGCCCGGTGAAAATATTCTGTTGCCGTTTCGGACTCCTTTTGCTTAATGGAAAATATTTTATTCCATTTAACAACGGCTGGGAAATACTCTTTTAGCTGTAAATTTATCCTTTTTACATTATCCTTGTTGTACACGTCTGTAAGCGGTACATCTTTATCCAATGCACAATCAGCTAAAAACTGAGTTGCATCAACATTGGAAGGTAAACAAGCTCTTAGCAGTATCTGCCAATCCTTGTTGTTGGGTTCTACAGTGTTACCTAGATCCCTGATGTATTTTTGGCTAGCAACTAAATCCTTCCTGGGGTCAGGAAATTCGGACACTATTGTTCTTAATTCCATTCTGGAAAATGGAGTGTACATGGCAATGTTCCGTATGGGAGTGGCTCCAGACACATCTGTTTTTCCATTGGGAACTGCTATTACCCTTACAGGAGCAATTCTAACAGCCTCTTCCTGTGTAGATTCTACTGCTTGTTGTGGTACAATTGTTTCAGTGTAGTGCATGGTGCCGTACTTACCCGTTGACACGACCTCACCTATCCCTCCGCTAGGGGCTTTCACTAATCTCGTGGGTGTCGCTGTGCCTACTGTGGTCTCTGCTATGGTGGCTGCAAGAGAGAGAGCTGAAATTGTTGCTGAATCGTCTTCTTGATCACACTCCTGAGGAAGGTTCAAAACAGGGTACATCTTGCACGGGTTAATACTTGCATGAGTTATTTGGTTAACATCATTAACATTTACAGTGTTACTAAGAGTTTGTGTTTTACAACCCAGTGCGTTTCTCTCCGCAATCAACTTCTCTCCTGCAATGTATGGTGGAGGAGGAGCTGTGGCAATCAACTTCCTGACTGCCCCAGATCCCGCCGCCAGAGCCAAACCTCTCTGTATCTCACCTTCCTGGTGCCATAACTGTAAACAATCATGATGTTGAATTCGTCTCTTTGTTGATTTTACGAGACATATCCTCCTCCTTAAATTTTGTAACACTTCTGGACTAAAGCTACCTATTCTTGGGAATTTGTCCCTGTCTTGTACAGTCATTCTCTCCCATTCATCACATAAAACCTCTGTGTGACTACCGTATTTTTCACACATTACATATCGTGCCGACCCAACTGGTCGGTTCACAGAATCAACCTGAACCAGGGTTGATCGCCCCCTACCTGAGCAACTGGCCCCCATAGTCTGCAGGTGTTGCTTAGTCCTCCTTGGATCTCTGTATCAAGGTTTTCAGCAAGCCTTTACAGACAACCAAATTACTCCACAGTAGGCCGGCGGTGGCGGTTTACCGAGTACCCCACTCACTCGCCCACCTCGACCAATACGACCTGATCACACCGACGTGGTGCTGGCGTACTCGATACAGGGCCCCTATGGAACCTTCAGTTTACTGGAACATATGAGGGTTACCCGCAGGACACTTACTCTTTCCAGTAAAGGTGGGGTTGTTAGATAGTTCCTGAGTGACCAGCGAACTTCCCTTCCAAAAATAAAAAATTACACAAATCACGTCAGAATGTACAAATAGCGTTTGTGACCACTTTACTCTAATGGTATTAGGTCAGATCACTAACTACTGCACACAATTACGTGCGGTCCAATCGTTCAGTACACGAGCACTACTTGTCATGTACTGAAAGACCAATGGAATCGATGTTTCCGGCCGCGATTCCTTCAGCAAGAGCTTATGGCCTATATGGGTTCTGCACCAACACCCCAGGCGTTGTGCCACTGGACTTTTATAGCGGACCTTTTACCTTACGACCTCCTGGTCTTGTTCCCTTATGACCTCCTGGTCTTGTTCCCTTATGACCTCCTGGTCTTGTTACCTTATGGTCCGCTATACTCTAATGCTCAAATATTATTTAACCAGGGATGCCTCCCTAGCCACCGTATATGTCACTTACACGTATGTCCCTTGACGAGTACCCGGCTTTCCTTTTGGTTCCACCTTAAAGTTATATAAACTTTTGTATACAAAACACACTCACTCAACACATGTACACTTTGTTTCTATATCTATTTCTGCGCAGAAATTGTCTTTAGGCCAAAAGTGTTACCAATTAGGAGCAGGATCTGTTAAACTAAATTTCAGATTTTTCCAAAAATAGATTTGCGTTATTTACCGCGTCGCGTTATCTACCGCTGTGCGTTAATTATCGCCTTTGCGTTAATTATCGCTTTGCGCTAATTCAACTTTTCGTGACGAGCTACGTGGGCGTAACCAGACGCTACGTTGCGTAATGTACGCTGCGTGCGTCTGCCTTTGGATTGCGTACGCTAGTCTTTGTTAGCGACACGTGTACGAAATGCAAAGATCCACCGTAACACAATATATTTTTATCAATGTAAATGATCCCTGATCATCTACCGCAATCCACACTGACTGCCTTGTATCTCAGACAAACCGTGTGTTTGTTCTATACTTTAACTATTACCTTTACTATGAAATAACAGCAAATCTCCTTTTAGCACTTTCTATCAACTATAAAATTTGGCAAACAGGAATAGTGATATACGAAAAATGAAATACACAAGTGAAAAGAAATGCAGGTATGTATGCGTACGCAAGACAAAAGAAAAATAAACAGTTTTAAAAAGACACAAGCGTTTTGTTCTTACTTCCGGTTACCGGGTTCCTTCAGCACTCTTTATCTAAGCGAAGCAGACGCTTATCCCGCCAGCACTATGAGACAATCTCCCACCCTTTGCTGGGGGATAATGTCTGCTGATCTACCTAGTGCAGATGTGAGAAGTATAGGACGAGCCCGCAATTGACAATGCTAAATTCCTTTGTCGTATAAACAACCCTTTATGAAGCTAAGAACACTGTACGCTGTTTACTTAAGAAGTACCGTAATGGTACGCTATTGGCGTAGCGATCGCTCAGCCGTAGGCGAGACGCTCAAGCGTCACGTTCGCTCACGGCCCAGTGATCACAGGACACGTTATTGGCTATGTCTAGGGGAATGATCCGCTGTAGCGTAGCGTACGCTCGAGACCACGAGGAGGTCACCAGCGATGCAGACGCTCACAACACTATACCTTTATGTTAAAACCTTATACCAATGAAATACACTGAATACCTTAATGTGAGTACAGGGTGTAAGTGCAACCTTGTGTAGCCTGACTAACTACAAAGCTGCTTGAGCGTCACCGACGCTCAAGTGAACACTTATCACTATAGAAAATACACAGATACTGGTTTAGGTTCCAAGGCCTATTAACTGTATTATGTCTAATATACTTGTAAAAGGGGATAACAGTACATATGATACACTACAATATAACAGAGACTTCCTAACCACAGAACTAAACAATAAATACAAAAAGACAATACTACACTGACCTAAATGCAATACAATACAATACTATCTAATACAATACAATACTAGCCTAGTCTAGGGGAGATATGAGAGAACAGAACAGAGAGAGAGAGAGAGAGAGAGGGAGAGATGAGATGAGAGAAATTGGCTCACAGAAAGACAATGATAACGGAGAGAAACTTACGCACAAAGGGTATGATCGCCTGCGCCTCGATATCCAGCTCCCGGCTATCAGCAGATAACCGTTGATGAGAGAGTGAGAGCTGGATGTGGTCGGCCTGCCTATTTATGCCCCACACACAATGCAATCTCCTGGTCCTACAATCCCATTGTCCATTGGCCGAAGGAATTCGGCCCTGTATCATAACAAAAGGTCATAGGGTGATTCATACAGGTGGGCTGTGACGATTTCCAACAGCTCAGGTGGGTGGGAAACTGGGTTTCCCGCCGCATACCTGAGTATGTGTAATTAATAGAAATGGACATAAACTTCTTATGTCCATAACTATTCGCACGAGCGATTAATACGCTCCAAACCAACACCGGAATATTGCTAATTAAATACTCTTCCGATGGGTACCAAACACTGCTGTATGATTCCTGTTAGACCCTTCGTACGATATAAAGAGGGATTCCTCAGCTCTGGGACATTGTATTTTAACCAAACTTTCAGAATCTATCAAAGGGACCATGATCTATAAACTACATTAATTGTGAAAATATGTAACGAATGAGTCGCACGCTACGACCACATAAACTCTACCGTAAATACGCATACCGCGCCTGCGTGTGCACGCTATTGCGGGTATGCGCTTCCACGGGAGAGCGTACGCACGCGCAGCGCGGACCAGTGTGCGGTGCAAATATGGCAACGTGCATTGGGACATTTTTCTGACTTTGACATGTCTCACGCTGTAAGTGTTTTTTTAATTTTGCTCATTTGTTTATGTACTGTGTAAGGGGCTGACAATGCCTATTCTATACCTTGTATAAAACACTCTAAAAGGTTAAAGAACACAGTACGCAATTGGCGTATGGAATACCGTAAGAGTACGCACGTAGCGTAACGAACGCTTAGCCGTGGACGAGACGCACGAGCGGCACGTTCGCTCACGGCTTAGAGCGTAAAGGCAAGCACGCTATAGGCTGCCGACTAACGTAATGATACGCTATCAGCGTAGCGGACGCTCGGGACCACGAGGAGATCACAAGCGGCGCTGACGCTCACGATGTTAAACCTTTAAAACAATACCATAAACAATGTACTTATACTGTAAACCCTTGTGCAGTGATAAGGTGTAAATGCAACACAGTGTAACCTTGTTAGTTTAAAAGCTGTATGAGCGTATGTGACGCTCTGAGAACCCCTTAGCAATATAATAAACACTCAAATACCGGTCTAAGGGTCTAACGCCTTTTAAGAAAATTAATGAACGTTCAATTGCAAAAGAATAATACAATACAAGTTATACACTACCAAGATAACATAAAATACCTAACCGAATCACTACACATAAAATACAATACAGATACAGTTACATTTAAAGGGGGGGGAAAGGAGAGAGAGAATGGATTATAACATTAAACAAGAGACAATATGGTTGCAGAGAACTTACGCACCAGGGGAAACAATCGCAAGCGCCTTTCTGGATATCCAGCTCCCGATTATCAGCAATGAGAACCGTTGAAGAGAGTAGAGAGCTGGCCCAGATCGGCTTGTCCTTTTATACACTACACACAATACAGTACAATGGTCCCTACATTCTTATTGTTCATTGGACACAGGAATTCGTCTTCGCATTATAACAAAAGGTCATAGGTTGGTTCATACAGGTGGGCTGTGACTATTCCTAAATGCTCAGGTGGGTGGGAAACTGGGTTTCCCGCCGCATGGGTAATAAAGTGCAAATATAGTAAATGTCCATAAACTTCTTATGTCCATAACTATACGCACGAGCGATTAATCCGCTTCAAACCAACACCGGAATATTGCTAATTATATTCTCTTCCGATGGATACTAAACACCACTGTGTAACACCTGTCTGACCCTTCGTATCAAACAAAGAGGGATCTTTTTGTCCCCGAACATACTACATTAACTAAACTTTCAGATTCTAGCAAAGGGACCATAATCTACAAAATACATTATATGAATAAAATATGTTACGATTGAGTCGCCCGCTAGACGAACACAATCTCTACCGTAAATGCGCATACCGCGCGTCCGCGAGTGCACGCGACCGCGAGTATACGCACGCACGGGAGGGCTCATGCACGTGCAGCGGGCACACGCATGAGGTGCATATATGGCAGTGTGCAGCGTGATATTTTTCTGACTTTGACAGGGCGCTGCAGATCTCTTATGGCACCATATAAATAAAGGATAATATTACATTGTTTTCTTTAACTGATACAATTCACCATTATTGTTTCTTCTAAATACTTTGTATCCATTTATTGTTGAAACATTAGTATCCAAGATTTATAGTATGATCGTATCATTACAGTGACATGACCGGGGAGGTGAGGGGATCTGGGAGTATCACTGTGACGTCACTTATATCTACAGTAATAATAAAGGGACATGACTGGTAAGGTGAGGAGATCTGGGAGCATCACAGTGACATCAGTTATATCTATAGTAATAATACAGGGACATGACTGGGGAGGTGAAGGGATCTGGGAGTGTCACAGTGATGTTACTTATATCTATAGTACTAATACAGGGACATGACTGGGGAGGTGAAGGGATCTGGGAGTCTCACAGTGACATTACTTATATCTATAATAATAATACAGGGACATGACTGGGAAGGTGAAGGGATCTGGGAGCGTCACAGTGACATAACATATCTATAGTAATAATACAGGGACATGACTTGGGAGGTGAAGGGATCTGGGAGTGTCACAGTGATGTTACTTATATGTATAGTACTAATACAGGGACATGACTGGTAAGGTGAGGAGATCTGGGAGCGTCACAGTGACATCACTTATATCTATAGTAATAAAACATGGACATGACTGGGGAGGTGAGGTGATCTGGGAGTGTCACAGTGACGTTACTTATATCTATAGTACTAATACAGGGACATGACTGGGGAGGTGAAGGGATCTGGGAGTCTCACAGTGACATTACTTATATCTATAATAATAATACAGGAACATGACTGGGAAGGTGAAGGGATCTGGGAGCGTCACAGTGACATCACATATCTATAGTAATAATAAAGGGACATGACTGGGGAGGTGAAGGGATCTGGGAGTGTCACAGTGACGTTACTTATATCTATAATAATAATACATGAACATGACTGGGGAGGTGAGGGGATCTGGGAGAGTCACAGTGACGTTACTTATATCTATAGTACTAATACAGAGACATAACTGGGGAGGTGAAGGGGTCTGGGAGTGTCACAGTGACGTTACTTATATCTATAATAATAATACAGGGACATAACTGGGGAGGTGAAGGGATCTGGGAGCGTCACAGTGACATCGCATATCTATAGTAATAATACAGGGACATTACTGGGGATGTGAAGGTATCTGGGAGTGTCACAGTGACGTCACTTATATCTATAGTAATAATTACAGGGGCATGACTGGGGAGGTGAGGGGATCTAGGAGTGTCACAGTGACATCACTTATATCTATAGAAGATATGACTGGGGAGGTGAGGGGATCTGGGATTGTCACAGTGACGTTACTTATATCTATAGTAATAATACAGGGACATGACTGGGAGGGAATCTAGGAGTGTCACAGTAACCACGTATATCTATAGTAATAATACAGGGACATGACTGGGGAGGTGACGGGATCTGGGAGCATCACAGTGATCAGCAATCGCAAAATACACGCTATAGCGCATTTTTACATGCTACAGCGCACAAGGGACTCACTTTTTAAATATGATCGGGTCCTGCAGGACGCGCTGTGAATCACAGCCCTGTGTGCGCCTCAGCCAATACTAAAATGCTATTGGCTGAGGTGCACACAGAACGAGTGACTCACAGCACATCCTGCAGCACACGATCATTCCCCATTGCCCGCCTCCCCTGTTAGTCACCGCCGGCATGTTCCGAAGGCGCCTCCTACGTCCATCCTCCTTGCCCGCCAGCACGCTATTGCTTTATGGAATCATATTTATGAATATTAATATTTAATATAACATATATGGTTATTAATATATGGATATATTTAAATTAATATGCGTTATCATATATATCTGCAAATATATTATGTCAGGCTTACAAATTAATTGGCTGATAAATATATGCAGTCCTTATACATATGACTTATGAAGTTATTAAGTTAAGATTCCTTAAAGAGAGTTCAAGCTTGAATATTACCGCTCTTTTTATATGATTCTTTATTTACAGGCAGATCAAATCGTACAGAATAAGATATACACAGTAGTGATATATATACTAATTATAATTATATATGCTTCCTTCGTTACATAACATAAAACAACATGACATAAGTTTCACAAACAGTTTCAATTGCTAACATAAAATGTATACTTGCAAGTTAAAGATTGCCATCCCAAGAATCATTCCTTCTGCATGTTCTCCATGACTTCTCCTCCTGACTGACTTCCTTCCTTCTGTCCTTCTCCTCCTTCCTTCTCCCTCCTCTCCTTACTAACTCCTAACTACAAGTCTGGTCCTTTTATCTCATATTTTACCAATTCAAACTATCATATTCTCATAGTTTCCAATGGAATAGGTAATTATAGGTTTGTCAGATTCCAAGGTGTAATAAAACAAACATTGAACTGGGCTGTCGTGTCCTGTTCACGGAGGCATGGTGTCATAAAAGTGTGGTGTCCACACTGCCTTAAGCAAGTATAGTATTGTAAAATCTGGAATGTCTTTTCATCCAAAGTTCTGTTGTATTGACAAGTTTTCCTGGGGTCGGTTACACAATGTTTTATCAATGGATGTGATCTCTTTTCATAGTAGTTAATTTATACTCCCTAGCTTTTAACCTTCACTGGACAATAGACAAACCAGTAGATTCTGATCTACTGTAAGCACACCTGTGAATTCCAATGACCAACAGAGCTCTGTCACATACCTATTATCATTTATGGCCTAATACCTTTTCTCTACAATGACTCTTGATCTTACTGTAACCTCTCTGGCCTTATTTATGACTAGAGCAGAATAAACCTGTTCCCTACACTAATATACAGTATATCTATATAAACACATACACAAACCTAATTTCTTAAATCAGCTAAACATTACCTCATACATTCAAACTTATTTCATATCTATTCCTTACTATATATATCCACTATACTGTCCACTATGGTAACATCGCCTATTTATAATGAATTATATTTTGATTCAGACAATATCCATTGCCCTAATATTATACTAAGTGCAGACAATTACCTATAAGGCAACAGTCGCCCCCTTGTGGCCATGAGAAATTCTTTTGATTGGCCACACATTAAACTAGCGTAATTGCTTCCAAATACATTTCAAAATATTCCTTCAAACATAACTTTCGTTGTAACCATAATATATACCATAAGTGTAATAATAATAACCATTATGATTTTAAAAATCTCTAAAAATTCTTAGCTTACCTAACCTTATTCTACTTTTTAACTAAAGCAGACAAAACTGAGGTTTTTATTCAGTATTCATGAGGAAAACTAATTTCTACAGACATTTGGAATACCATAGCCCAATTGTAGACCTTTTTTCTGTATCTGGATCAGTACGTTTGGACATTTTTGCTGTTCTTGTATGTAGCAATTTACTGGGATAAGACTGTCATCTGCGTGGTTTGCTTGCAATTGGAGATGCCTTGCGTTTGCATTATGGCCTTGCGTTTGCAACATTTGCACCATTACTAGAAGTAGAATTCTTCGTAGCAGCTGCTCCTTTGCTTGCCATTTCGCTGTTTGAGGCAGAGGGCTGTGTACGTCGAGTGCTGTGTCTTGAACATTCAGTACTTGTGACGACCCTCAGTAATAGTAATAGTCTTTATACAGTCTTTAGCAGTTCTGTTTCCTTTGCGTTTATCCAATGCCGCAGTTGTGACCAGTGTCCATATTGCTTTTGCACAAACAGGTTGTGATTTTGAATAGAACAGGCATATATGAAACAGTCTTTTTTTTTTTCTTTCTTTCTTTCTTTCCTTGCTTGTTAATAGTAGGTCTTAATTGTCTTCGGGCAATAGTACCACAAATGGCTGTGAGTAGTACACCTACTCTGTTCTGTATTTCCTCACTGAATAAATTACCATGCAGTCTTAAATCTCCTTATTCTACCTTGTACCTATTTATACATCTCAATCTTACATAAACTTATACCAGTTTAACCCATATAAAGGCGTTTTCTATCCTACCTATATTTTGACTAATAATTATTTAAAATGCTTTTGATGTGTATATAGTAACATCCTATCAATACAATAAATGAATATAATTTTGCTTCAAACAGATATTAAATATCATTTAGGAATGGCTTTAAATATATCTAATTCCATCCAATATTATTTTATATGCAGCCATGTGCATATACAGTGACCCTGTTATGCTACAAATAATTATCTTGTACTTGTGACAGTCTTTATTAAGAGAATTATTCATCCCACTTAATAATCTCGGCCCAATTTGTTATAACGCGGTATACCATCCTGTATTAGATATTTAATTACTTTTGAAGCTTTTACGAAGGAAGCATAGGTAGTATCTACTGTGTAATATTAAAAAAAACATAAAATATTTACAAGGTATATAATACAATTACATAATATATATATATATATCAGACAAATGTTTACATATATGTGATTAAGGTATATGAAGGGATGAGACAGTTCTGTATAATCACAGTGATGAGATGTGCTGTACACTGTTGTGGGAGTGTACATGTAGTTTGAAAGACAAGTAATGATTACTTGTGATGAAAGGGTTAATGAAAACCTTCCCCTTTCTTGAATCTTGTGAAACTGGAAAACTCCTTGAGGATTTGTCCATATATCAGTCTTTAGGGATGCTATGTAGATTTTGCTGGATAGCAGCGATGAAAGGGTTAATGAAGACCTTTTCCCTTGTAAATTGGAGTCTTTTTGGAGTCTTGCACCATTCTGTATACAGGTTGCCAGGATTACTATGAATCAAACAAAAATACATACAATGACTATCACAGATATTTATACAGTGATTTAACATAGCTTGCTATGCATTCTGTCCTATCTGCTGCATGTTATCAGGTACAGAATTTACAAATGTGTCTTTTAACGATTGAATAACAAACAAACAATTGTTTCTGGCCTGTGCCAATCTTTCCTGTCACATTGTGTGTCAATGACAGCACAATTGTCGCTGCAGATATGATGCTGGTTTAATTTGGAAACTGTGGCTGTTGGAACATCAAAGCAAACAATGGCTACATTGGATCTAACAAGTAAAGGAATGATACTACCGTATTCACTTGTGACCATACTCCCTTGTGATGCAGCCTGGGCCCAGACTGTCTTCAACCATAGCGTTTGCTGCTTGGCATGGCTCCTTAGTCTGGAAGAATCTTGGAGCTTCTGAAAAAACCTACTTTTGTGGGGAGAGAAACTTGTTAGACTTTGCCAAATATGTATTGCAGGTCCCAGGGCTTTCTGTCTTTCCACACCTGTAATAAAATGGTTATGGCACCAGGGCATAAAAACATTTTCATCCTGGTGATCCTTTTTGTCATTGTTAATTGGTGTGTGGTTTGCAGAATGACACTCTGCATGTGGTCTCTCTGAGAGCATGCAAACATTTGCACCATCACTAGAAGTCTCTGAGTGCTCTGTGGGGGTTACATAAGTTTGGGAACTTTGTTTGTAAACATGCATTCCTGAATTAATTTCATGGATTTTCCCTTTAAACATGTTTCCAGGTGAATACATTTCAAGGTTTGCAACTCTGGTTGCCATGGGAGTTTTCACCATGGGGAACTTCCCCACCCCTGTGTGCACTGTACTGCTGCTATCAGTGTTTAAATCTGCTGACAATTCACCTTTGCCTAAGGGCATAACAAATTCTTCATTTACATTGGGAACTCTGAGAGTGTATTCAGCAGAATACTCATAATCTGAGTTACAATGATCTTCCCCCTTACTAGACACAGTATAGGGGACATCTCCTATTGCTGCTACCTCCTTTACATTAATGTGCTGTCTGATGATAGACACATCCGGCACATTGCTACTTTCTTCCTTTACCACAGAGGCTGTTCTGCTGGTGGTCTGTGTGACCATAGCAGACTCCATGCGCTGCACATTGATGCAGTCCTGCAACATGTAACTTTCCTTAATTTTAGGATCTTGACTGATTAAGTCATTTCTGACTCCTGTAGACTCTGTGTACAGAGTTTCACATACCTCAACACTATTCCTGTTTGGTGTTTCTATCTCAGCTTGCTTGCTGGATGTTATCTCTTCATCAGAGATCTTGACAATTTGATTACAAACTGTCAGGCTTTTCGCTTCTGCCCCAAACTTTTTCTGTTTATTTTTCTGTTTAAGGGACTTAAATAACGAATGCATTTTTGCATTAATGGTCAGGCACGCCTTACGAAGACGTGAACCTGATTCTTCTTTACATTTCTGTTTGGCTTCTAGAGCCGCAGTTCTGCGCATTTTTCTAAATGCTACAGAAAACTTTTGCATTTTTAACATTTCAATGCTAAATTTATATATTCTTTGTTTTTAGTACTGAAGGTATCCTCTCCTTAAGATTGACCGGTGTCTTAAGGTTAAACTCTAATACCTGGTACATTTATACATTTATTTGGAAATACTCTTTTCCACTGTGCACATTTTCTATTCTAGGCCTTTAAATTCTTTATTCTCATTTGTAACCTATTCCACTGTGATCTTGTATTTTGCCAGCAGGCTTATAGCCTTTGGTGCTGCTTCCTAATAGATATTATGTTAGTTAAAATAACGTATATTGCACTAACACATTTATCCTAGGTTATACAGAATACAAAATTGACATTACACAATGGTAATAAATTTTCATAGATACATCCCCACCGTGATTCTGCAGATTTGGTAGCCAGCTTATAGCATTTGCTACTCCTCATAAATATTATAAATCAGATAATCAGATTCAGTAATAACAAGTCCAATTCGTGGTCGCCAATATTGCTTTATGGAATCATATTTATGAATATTAATATTTAATATAACATATATGGTTATTAATATATGGATATATTTAAATTAATATGCGTTATCATATATATCTGCAAATATATTATGTCAGGCTTACAAATTAATTGGCTGATAAATATATGCAGTCCTTATACATATGACTTATGAAGTTATTAAGTTAAGATTCCTTAAAGAGAGTTCAAGCTTGAATATTACCGCTCTTTTTATATGATTCTTTATTTACAGGCAGATCAAATCGTACAGAATAAGATATACACAGTAGTGATATATATACTAATTATAATTATATATGCTTCCTTCGTTACATAACATAAAACAACATGACATAAGTTTCACAAACAGTTTCAATTGCTAACATAAAATGTATACTTGCAAGTTAAAGATTGCCATCCCAAGAATCATTCCTTCTGCATGTTCTCCATGACTTCTCCTCCTGACTGACTTCCTTCCTTCTGTCCTTCTCCTCCTTCCTTCTCCCTCCTCTCCTTACTAACTCCTAACTACAAGTCTGGTCCTTTTATCTCATATTTTACCAATTCAAACTATCATATTCTCATAGTTTCCAATGGAATAGGTAATTATAGGTTTGTCAGATTCCAAGGTGTAATAAAACAAACATTGAACTGGGCTGTCGTGTCCTGTTCACGGAGGCATGGTGTCATAAAAGTGTGGTGTCCACACTGCCTTAAGCAAGTATAGTATTGTAAAATCTGGAATGTCTTTTCATCCAAAGTTCTGTTGTATTGACAAGTTTTCCTGGGGTCGGTTACACAATGTTTTATCAATGGATGTGATCTCTTTTCATAGTAGTTAATTTATACTCCCTAGCTTTTAACCTTCACTGGACAATAGACAAACCAGTAGATTCTGATCTACTGTAAGCACACCTGTGAATTCCAATGACCAACAGAGCTCTGTCACATACCTATTATCATTTATGGCCTAATACCTTTTCTCTACAATGACTCTTGATCTTACTGTAACCTCTCTGGCCTTATTTATGACTAGAGCAGAATAAACCTGTTCCCTACACTAATATACAGTATATCTATATAAACACATACACAAACCTAATTTCTTAAATCAGCTAAACATTACCTCATACATTCAAACTTATTTCATATCTATTCCTTACTATATATATCCACTATACTGTCCACTATGGTAACATCGCCTATTTATAATGAATTATATTTTGATTCAGACAATATCCATTGCCCTAATATTATACTAAGTGCAGACAATTACCTATAAGGCAACAACGCCGCTCAACACTCTGCTGTGTGTGTGCACTGTACAACGGTTGTTTTACGATGGCGTGATGTACTAATGCTTACCGCCACGGTAAGCATTAGTACTGTTTACTGCAGAGGCCATTTACCAAGGCCTATGTATTAAACCTCAGGCACTGAGATGCCCTTCTCACCGTACAACTGTGTGGCCGAGCCGGGCGGGGGGACAGCCAGCAGCAGCATGCCTTTATAAGCAGCCGAGGTTGCAAGCTGTACATACCTGAGGCAGCTGGATATTCAACAGTGCAGAGAGCCACCGGAGCCCCCACCCCCTGGAGCTACAGTACTTCAGCAGAGGACACCCATCTCCCAAACCCTGCGTAGCCCAAAGCCGGAGATCGGCAGCATGTTGAACGCGGTAGCAGAAGCCGCTTGTTGTCGGTCAACATGCTGCTGATCTCTGTCTTCGGGCTCCGCACCGCTCCGTACGTCCCTTACAGCCCACACCCTCGGTTGCTGATATCCGGCATGCTGCTCCTGCTGCTGGCTGTCCCCCCGCCTGGCTCGGCCACCCAGTGGGATGTTGAGTGAGATGGGCATCTCAGTGCCCGTGGTTTAATACATATCCCTCTTCAGTAAATGGCCTCTGTGGTAAACGGTACGAGACCCAGGTTCAATCGTCTCTTGACAATGCCAAGCGATTATCTCCTAAAATGACACTGGGCTGGATCCGGTGCACTCAAGACCCTTCTTATTCAGGTCTTATAATTCCCGTCTCAACATCAGGTAATATCAGTAAATCAGTTAAAAATGAAGGGTTAATTTCATACTGCATAAAACCACAAATTTATTAGGACAACCACATACACTCACGTACCAACGGTGATGGTATAAACCACTGAAAGTAACATCAGCATGAAACAAATGGGGTATATTCAGCAGTCCACCACGGCAGAAAAGGGTGTTCCATGAAAACGCCAGGCCACAGTATGTACAGTGCACTAAATGCCGTGTTTTGAAAATGAGCGTCCGAGTCCCCTAACAGCTTAAACCAATGGGAAGGAATCGCTGCTTGCATTACTGTTACACGTGAACTTGTGTAACTTCCATACAGGGACGTCGGCAAGCGGTGAAGACTCCCGTCTCCCACGCCGAGAGTCCCGGGTTCGATTCCTAAAGTGGCAATCTATTATTTTTTCCCCTGACATTCACTTTATTTATTTTTTTGTAATCCATTGTAATACATTCAATGGAAGGGTGCACACAGGTTTCACATAAATCAGGTTACATCTGCATGAGCGTCTGATTCCGCTATCTAAAATACACAGTGGTAATGAGTACCCGTAGGCATACCAATAAATATAAATGAGTGTATCCTGACACAATTAACTATTCGAGCAACACAGTATCACACCTATCAATGCAACTGCAGTTCTCTATGTGATTATCATATACAGTATGCTGTAGTATTGTGTTGCACATTTATTGTAACCTGACCTCCCTCCCTGTCTATTGTATGAACTGTGTAGGCTGCCAGGGGAGAAGTGGGATGGGGTAGGGGGAGGCGGCGGAAAATACAGTGTTTTGCACTATGTGCGTCCGAGTTCCCTAACAGCAGAAAAACAAACCCCAATGAGAAAGAATTGCTGCTTGCATTACTTTTACACATGAACTTGTGTAACTTCCATGCAGCAACGTGGGCAAGCGGTGAAGGATCCCGCCTCCCACGCTGAGAGTCCCGGTTCCATTCCTAAAGTGCCAATCTATATTTTTTTTGCCCCTGACATTCTCTTTATTAATTTTTTTTCTTTGTAATCCATTGTAATACATTCAATGGAAGGGTGCACACAGGTTTCACATAAATCAGAGTACATCTGCATGAGCGACTCATTCCGCTATCTAAAATACACAGCGGTAATGAACACCCGTAGACTTACCAGTAAATATAAATTAGTGTATTCTGACACAACTAACTGTTCGAGCAACACAGTACTGTACATCGTCGGCATTAGAGAATCTGTGTTGTACTTTATGAGAATGAATCACTGCTACTGTACCATTTGCACATCTAGCAAAGCGACTGCAGTTCTCTATCTGATTTTCATATACAGTACAGTATTGTGTTGTACATTTATTGTAACCTGACCTCCCTCCCTGTCTACTGTATGAACTATGCAGGCTCCCAGGGGGGAAGTGGGATGGGGGTAGGGCGAGATGGTGGCTTAAAACTGTGTTCTGCGGTATGAGCGTCCAAGTCCCTTAACGGCATAAAGTGGAGGGGGAAGGGGGAGGTGGGGATTAACCAGCGGAGTTTAGAGACGCTGTCGAAAATATTAATGGTCTGTCGGGACCCAAAAAAGAAACCAATAAATAAAAAAATAAAAGTAGTGTGTACAGACACAAACGAACGTGTTAATCTGAACGTCAATGGACCATTGCTTTATGTGAGCTATTAAATTAAATTCAATTAAAATGGGCTTAAAGCTTAATATCTTCGGTTCTGAGGGTCCAATCGGCACAGAAACAGGTTGGTATGGAAGGGGAGATGATTAGCTACCGGAGGATACCAACCCCAAGTTTCTGGCAAGCTCATGCAAGCATCGGAACCCATGGTGGGTCTAAATTAACGGTCCCATTATAGTTTATGGGGAAATGGGTCCACTTTGCATACTGATATCTCTGGTTCTGGGTGTCCCAGAGACTTGGGACCAGTACTATACAAAAGAGGAGACTGTTGGCTTTCAGAGCAGGTCAATCACTAGTTTATGTGGTACTGCAAAGGGAAACTGCAAGCAACCGTGTGTCGGGACCCCTCCAGTTGTCCGCCCAGCTTGCACGGGATGCAGGGTTTCTGGCTAGATAGAAAATACTGTACAGAAATACTAAGCACGGTGATTTGGCATCCAGGAACTTAAGGGTGTGCTTTTATCTCTCCCCATTATACTTATAAGTGAACACTTGCCTCTGTAGCCTTTACAGCAGAGTATGTTACAAACTGTTCGTGCTATTCAGTACTCAAATGCTAAATACTGTACAGAGACGCTAAGCACAGTGATTTGGCATCCAGGAACTTAGGGAGGAGCTTTTATCTCTCCCCATTATACTTAATACTACGGGATTTGGACACTCTCATATCCCTAATATCAATAGACCATACTGTATCTGTAACACGTTCGTTTGCATATGTATACGCTGTACTATTTGCGTCTGTACTGTATATACTGTTATCCTGTATGACATACTGTAGCGTAATGTAGTGTAATGAGACGCACCAGTAAAGTAGTTCTTACGCTGTAGTTCAGTATTTTATTTTAATGGAGACCACACGCTTGCGCATTGGTTATTTTAAAAAGCGACATCTAGTGGATGATCGCAGGTATTACACTCAAAGGTAACACCAAATGCTCTGTGCGCCTCCCTGCGACTAGGCACGCCTCCTTGTGCCCAGGCATGCTGCGACTGCCCAATCGCAACTAACGCCTCAGCCAGCCAAGATAACGGATAGCCCATCTGTATATCTATAGTAATAATACAGGGACATGACTGGGGATCTGGACATGTCACAGTGACGTCACTTATATCTATAGTAATAATACAGGGACATGACTGGGGAGGTGAGGGGATCTGGGAGTGTCACAGTGACATCACCTATATCTATAATAATAGTAGTAAAATGGACATGACTGGGGAGGTGAGGGGATTTGGGAGTATCACAGTGATGGTACTTATATCTATAGTAATAATACAAGGACATGACTGGGGAGGTGAGGGGATCTGGGAGCTTCACAGTGTCATCACTTCTATATATAGTAATGATACAGGGACATGACTGGGGATTTAAGGGGATCTGGGGGTCTCACAGTGTCATATATCTATAGTAGTAATACAGGGACATGACTGGGGAGGTGAGGAGGTCTGGGAACGTCACAGTAACCACTTATATCTATAATAATAATAATAATACAGGGACATGATTGGTGAGGTGAGGGGATCTGGGAGAGTCACAGGGACATCACTTATATCTACAATAATAATACAGAGACATGACTGGGGAGGGGAGGGGGTCTGGGAGTGTCACATTGACATCACATATCTATAGTAATAATACAGGGACATGACTGGGGAGGGGGTCTGGGAGCGACACAGTGACATATCTTAAATGTATAGTTATAATACAGGGACATGAATGGGGAGGTGAGGGGGATCTGAGAGTGCCACAGTGACATCACATATCTATAGTAATAATACAGTGACATGACTGGGGAGGTAAAAGGATCTGGGAGCGTCACAGTGAAATCACTTATATTTATAGTAATAATACAGGGACATGACTGGGGAGGTAAGGGGATTTCGGAGCATCACAGAGGTGTCACTTATATTTATAGTAATAATTCAAGGACATAACTGGGGAGGTAAGGGGATCTGGGAATGTCACAGTGACATCACTTATATCTATAGTAATAATACAGGGACATGACTGGGGAGGTAAGGGGATCTGGGAATGTCAACGTGACATCACTTATATCTATAGTAATAACACAGGGACATGACTAGGGAGGTTAAGGGATCTGGGAGCATCACAGTGACATAATTTATATCTATAGTAATAATACAAGGACATGAATGGGGACGTGAGGGGGATCTGGACGCATCACAGTGACATCACTTATGTCTATAATAATAATAATAAAGGGACATGACTGGGGATTTGAGGGGATCTGGGAGTATCAGTGACGTCACCTATATCTATAGTAATAATACAGTGACATGACTGGTGAGATTAGGGGATCTGGGGGTGTCACAGTGACCTCACTTATATCTATAGTAATAATACAGGGACATGACTGGTGAGCGGATGTCGGAATGACACAGTGATTTCACTTATATCTACAGTAATAATACAGGGACATGACTGGGGAGGTGATGGGGTCTGGGACTGTCACTGTGACATCACTTGTATCTAGTAATAATACAAGGTCATGAATGGGGAGGTGAGAAAATCTGTGAGAGTCACAGTGACCACTTATATCTATAGTAATTATACAGGGACATGACTGTGGAGGTGAGGGGATCTGGAAGCATCACTGTGACATCACTTATATCTATAGTAATAATACAGGGACATGAATAGGGAGGTGAGGGGGTCTGGGAGCTTCACAGTGACACCACTTATATCTATAGTAATACTACAGGGACATGACTGGGGGGTGAGGGGGTCTGGGAGTGTTACAGTGACATCACATATGTATAGTAATAATACAGGGGCATGAGTGGGGAGGTGAGGGTATCTGGGAGAGGAACAGTGACATCACTTATATCTATTATAATAATACAGGGACATGACTGGGGAGGTGAGGGGATCTGGGAGTGTCACAGTGACATCTCTAATATCTATAGTAATAATTCAGGGACATGGCTGGGGAGGTGAGGGGATCTGGGAGCGTCACAGTAACATCACTTTTATCTATAGTAATAATACAGGGACGTGAGTGGGAGGTGAGAGGATCTGGGAGCGTTACAGTGACATCACTTACGTCTATAGTAATAATACAGGGATATGACTGGGGAGGTGAGCGGATCTGGGTGTGTCACAGTGACATCACTTATTTCTTTTTCATCCACTAGGGGGCACTGTAGTACTCTTGGGATATGGACGGTGCGATAGCAGGGATAGGCACATTGAAATATTTAAATGTGTAACCCTCTTCCCACCTCCATACTCCCAAGATGCCTCAGTGTTTTTTGTGCCTTCACCAGGAAAGGTCGCATCCTGGAGTCATTCCAGGGTTTACTTTTAATTTTTCTAAATATTTCCACTCCATGTGTGGGGAATGTGTTTTGCACGAGTTGCTTACGAAGGTATAGCTTTACTGGCTCAAACTTCCCCGCTTCCTGGCTCCCACCAGCGGTCAGACACATACTGCCACTGGGCGCCTGTGTCGCGCCACACCTGCCCGTTCGCCGGCACCCGGCAGCGCAGCTCCAAACAGCGCTGCTGCTGGCCTCTACAATCTGCCCCTCTAGACAACTGGGAAGCGGCTTCCAGCAGCGGTCACATAATGCTCCCGCTGGGCACCTGTCAGGCTACACCTCGTGGCTCCAGAGAAGTGGCTCCTGGCAGCGCGGCTCCCAGCAGCGGACAGATCACACTGCCGCCGCTGGACGCCCGTCATATAACACATCTACTCGCTCTCCGGCTTCCACAAGCGCACAGACCACGGTAGGTAGCTGCTGCTGCAGGGCACCGTCACTCAGAGCCGGCGCTTGGTATACAATGCGGGGGGTATGGGTGAAAGAAGCTAGGTGTGGCTCACTGCTTTAAGCATTGGGGGAGGTCATGGCGGTCCCTAGTTCAGCGGTTCCCTTAAATATAAGGGATGGTAGCCAGGGCTATAAGGGACATGACAGGCTATTAAGCCTAGGTTATTAGTGCTTATGGGGGTACATAGGTTATAGTCAGATGCACATGCTGGGATGCCGTTTTCACACAAAGGTTACACACCTACTTCTTCCTACAGCAATATGTCAGTCCTACAACACACGGCTACTGGAGGGGGCAGGGGTGTTTAGTAGGTGGCACAGTGACCATCATAGATTTCCTCTATAACACAGTGCGGTGCACGTGGTATTATAGACACTACAGTTATTTTCACTGAGCTGTGCGGACGTTGTCTCACTGTATTATTGTCTGTCTGCATGACAATATGAGAAACAGCAGCTTGTCTGTGATAACTGTGAGAATGCCTGATTTGCAGTCAGAGTTGTCCGCTGCATGAAAAGACCGTGAGGCGGCTAAGTCTGATTCACAGATAATACCGTGTGAGCAGCCAATGTGGGCTCAGGATGTTTCTAGAACTTTGCTGGGTTACAAAGTCCATGTATAGTCCAATTTCTAAGAATGGTCATCGTTTGTCTCATAATTACATTCTGATGATTCAGTGCCACATCTGATATCTCAGCATTGGGTCAGGAGTCAGATAGTGAGGTCACTAATAGCCCGAGCTATGATGATCTCATTAGAGCGGTACGCCAGCTGCTAGGTTGCACTGAAACATATGAGGTTTTATTGCTAGCAGAGTATGGGCGACTGTGTGTTTTTCTTATTCATATCTCTTAATAAGCATTTAATAGAAGCATGGCTAAATACAGTTAAACACTTTTCTGGGACAACACGATTTCTGTCTAAATATCTTTTCCCACAGGCTATGACCACTAAATCACCATCGGTGGAGTCTTCAGTTCCTAAACTTTCACTAAAATTTACTATTCCAGTCCCAGGTGCAGCCACGCTTAAAGACCCCTCGGAGAGTAAGCTGGAGGCCAAGCTAAAGTCCATGTATACAGCAACAGGGGTGATGCTTACACCTGTTTGAGTTGGAGTTTGGGTTAAAAAGGCTGTAGTTGCATGGGCGAAACAGCTCAGGTTAGGCCTACAACAGGGTTTTCCCTCAGACCAGCTTATATTTCTTGCCGATCACATTTGTGAATTGGTTGAGTATTTAGGTACGGCCTCGTTGGATGTTGGACAAGTTTGTTCTTGGTTTGCGGCCCAACAGCCGCTGTGGTTGCATTCTTGACAGGCCGAGGCAGAGTCAAAACGAGGAATAGAGGTGTTGCCTTCTACTGATGTCATTTGGTCCTGATTTGAACAAATAGATTCTCAGTCAATGGGGGATGGGGGGGGGGGATCTGTTTTCCTGCCATTGCCTGCACCGGTTCCTAAAAGGAAATACGATGGACCAGCTTACAAATCTTTTAGACCTCGGTCCTTTCGAGGCTGGGCTAGAGGAACAACCATGCAGAGGGACGTGGTTTTCAACAAACCACTAATCGTCGTCAGGACACAAAGGCCGCTGACAAGCCAGTGGCATGACGTGCTTCCAGCCCATCTTGGCTCTTCAGTTGTGGGAGCACGCCTTCAGAAGTTTCACTTTGCGTGGCTTCAGATATCACAGACAGGTGGATCCGCAATTTTGTTTTCAAAGGTTTCAAAATTGAGTTCGATTGTCTACCACCGCTGCGGTTTTTCAAGATGTCTGCCTGTGTCAGCAGACAAGTGAGCAGGTCTGCAGACCGCTATTCAGTCTCTCGTACAGAGTTTTGGTTCTGGTTCCAGTACACCAACTAGGTCAAGGGTTTTATTCCAATCTTTTTGTAGTACCAAAACCGGATGGCTCGGTCACACAAATATGGAACCTAAAGGGTACCAATCGGTACATCACTTACTACACATTCAAGATGGAATCCCTACGGTCAGTGATTGCAGGTTTAGAACCACAGCAATTCATGATTTCGTGGGATCTCAAGGATGCGTACTTACACATTCCAATTTGGCCACCGCATCAGGCGTACTTAAGTTTGCAGTACAACAAGCGCCTCGGGTATTCACAAAGGTGATGTCTGTGATGATAGTTCATCTCAGATCCCTGGGAGTGATAATCGTTCCGTACTTAGATGACCTTCTCATCAAGGCTTCATCTCAACAAATACTTCTTAAGCATGCCTTACTGTTGTACAGTGTACTAGTTCAGTACGGTTGGATTGTCAACTTAAAAATAAAAATCAAGTGTGAATGGGCCTTACATCCAGAAGTGTTCCAGATGTTAGTCCAGCAGTGGAGTTACCGAAAGGTGGATCTAATGGCTTCTCGCCATAATCATCAGACAGTTATGTGTCCAGAACAAGAGATCCAAAGACAGTGGCAGTGGATGCCCTCAGCATATACAGCCTCGTGTATCTATTTCCGTTTCCGTTGCTTCCTCGGTTGCTAAAGCGAATCAAACGAGAGTCCACGACCGTCATACTAGTGGCGCCTCATTGGCCTCGGAGAGTGTGGTTCTCGGATCTCCATGGTCTACTCGCAGATGATTCCCGGCTGATTCCGCTACGTCCAGACCTACTACAGCAGGGGTCGTTCCTTTACCCCAATTTAGCGTTGCTGCGTTTTACGGGGTGGCTGTTGAGACCACTCTCAAGACGAGAGGGCATTCCACAGTTTGTTATACCAACCATGTTACGTGCTAGGAAGCCAGTTTCAGCAGCTCATTATCACAGGATTTAGCGAGCTTATATAGGTTGGTGTGAAGCTAGGATGTTTCCGACATATTCTTTCAAGTTATCCCATCTTTTGCTCTTTTTACAGACGGGGTTAGATGGAGGACTACGTTTAGCAACACTAACTGTGCAGGTCTCTGCCTTGTCAGTTTTCTTTCAAAGGCGTTTGGCTCTTTTGCCAACAGTTCACAATTTCCTGCAAGGTGTCCTTAGAGTGCAACCTCCATTCATTCCACCTACAGCTCCATGGGACTTGAATCTAGTTTTGCATGTTTTTGCAGTCAAGTTTTGAACCCTTCCAACACGTGGATGTTAAGTTTATAACTAGGAAAAATGTGATTCTCCTAACCTTAGCTTCGGCAAGGCGTGTTGCACAATTGGGTGCCTTGTCATGCAAGCCACCGTATCTGGTATTTCATACTGACAGAGCGGAGCTTTGGACAAATCCCGCTTTTCTACCACAGGTAGTATCTTCTTTCACATCAATCAACCAATCATAGTTCCTGTTTTTCAGAAGATTCAGGAACTCCGGTTACTTTGGATGTGGTATGTGCACTCTGCGTTAATGTATCCCGAACATCAACAGTACATAAAATGGATACTTTGTCCTCTATTATGCAGTCAAGAATGGTTGGCCAGCTTCCAAACAGACCTTGGCCAGATAGATTAACCTGACCATTCGTCCGGTGTACTTTCATGCTAGTCTAACACCGACTGCATCTGTTTCAGCACATTCCACGTGTTCTGTGGGAACGTCATGGGCAGCAGATCGTGGAGCTTCTACGACGCAACCTTGCCATGCAGTTACATGGACATCAGTGCACATGTTTGTGCGCTTTTACAAGTTTGATAATTCTGTGGCATCAACTTCTAGCTTTGACCATCTAGTGTTACGGTGCCTACCAGATCTCCCACCCAAGGGGGAAACTTTGGTACGTGCCAAGTGTACTCCAGTGACCCCTAGTGGATGAAAAAAATAGGATTTTGGTACTTACCAGATAAATCCTTTACTTTGAATCCATAGGGGGCACTGGATACCCACCCAGAGCAGTTTCACCTGGCTGGTAGTAAGTTCAGTAGTTCTTATGGTAACACATTTTCACCGACTTGTTCAAATGTTAATGTGATTGTTATCTATTGTCGTGTTACCTTTCTAATTGTCCATTATGTTATGTGTCACCTTTATAGTTGTCCGTTATGTTATATGTAATTCTCCATTGTTCATCCTCTCTTTCACTCCTATTTGGCTCAGCAAAAAAACACTAAGGCATCTTGGGAGTATGGAAGGGGAAGGAATGTTACACATTAAAATTTTTAAATGTGCCTATCCCTGCTATCGCACCGTCCATATCCCAAGAGTACTCCAGTGCCCCCTGTGGATTCAAAGAAAAGGATTTATCTGATAAGTACCAAACTCCTATTAGCTATAGTAATAATACAGGGACATGACTGTGGAGGTGAGGGGATCTGGGCGTATTTACAGTGATATTGATGTCTTCCCCATTTCACAGAGTTGTGAATAAGACATCTGGTGAGCGTGAGACACCCAGCAGCCATCCTCGTGTGTCAGGAGGACTGAGCAGGTCCCAGAGCCCCATCACGGTGCCTCCACCTCACTCACTGATACATGAGAGACACAGTGACCAGAAGTTCCAGGAACTCACCAACAAGATCATTCAGCTGCTGACTGGAGAGGTGACTGCTGGGAATGGGGCTGTCAGGAATCGACTTACCAGGCTGACATCTGTCCGCCGCTGCGGACTCCGTCCTGGCTCCCTGCGGTCACCTGTCATCTGTGTCCCTGTCATGGGACATCATCGCGGGCCTAGGAGCGCTCCTGTAACAGCGGGCGTGTAGCGCGCCGCGTTCCCGCTGGGCCGCGGCGTGGGCGCCGCCATGACAGTTTGCAAACAGCCAGTATACAGCGGCCAATCCGGTGCTTGGCCGCACCCACTTTTCCTCACTCATCCAATCCCTGTGAACCAAGGGGTATATATGTAGCTGCAGGTCCAGTCTGCAGGCATCCTGGACTTTGTGTCACTCCTGCGACCCATGTGAAAGGATCTGTTCCTGTTCCTTCCGTGTTCCTGGCTCTCTGGTTAAAGACTTGTACTCCTGGTTATCTGCACAGCTCCGTGGAACTTCAAGGCTCAGCAATACCTGCAACTTCCAAACAGGCTTCACACTCATCACCACCTAGTGTGCTTCAGCCTGCAGTTGAGACTGACTCCAGGTGTGTTCCATTCTTCCACCTGTGAATACAGCTTGCTGCTGTCAGTGCTTCATCACCTGCACTGTGAAGTCAGACTCCTGCTTCTGCTCAGGTTTGCCATTCTACACCTTGCTGCCTAAAGTTTCCTGTTTTAAAACCTGCACTGGTTTCCAAACCAGAACTATTTCACAAGCACCTGTTCTTCTGTTTATTATATACCGGTTATTATTTCTTCAAGTCATCTGTCATCCAGTGCCATAGACTTTCAGTTATTATGCTGAGTGATTGACTTTTTCATCTGTTATTATTATTTCTGCTACCACTCTGTTATTATCATCTGTTAATAAATATCATTGCGCTCATGCGCAGGAACGTTATCCAGCCTCCTCGTTTTCTCCCATCTACCTCCACTGACCCACTAGCGCCCCCTCCGGGGACACAACCTAAACACAATCTGACAGGGGCATTATACAGTAACACTTGGGGACGTGTCTGGGTGATGACTGGAGAGGTGACTGCTGGGAATGGGACATTCTACAATAACACCAGGGGTCATGTCTGGGTGATGACTGCTGGGAATGGGGCATTATACAGTAACACCAGGGGACGTGTCCGAGTAATGACTGGAGAGGTGACTGCTGGGAATGGGGCATTATACAGTAACACCAGGGGATGTGTCTGGGTGATGACTGGAGAGGTGACTGCTGGGAATGGGGCATTATACAGTAACACCGGGGGACGTGTCTGGGTGATGACTGGAGAGGTGACTGCTGGGAACGGGAGATTATACAGTAACACCAGGGGGCGTGTCTGGGTGATGACTGGAGAGGTGACATTATACAGTAACACCAGGGGATGTGTCTGGGTGATGACTGGAGAGGCTACTGCTGGGAATGGGGCATTATACAGTAACACCGGGGGATGTGTCTGGGTGATGACAGGAGAGGTGACTGCTGGGAATGGGGCATTATACAGTAACACCAGGGGATGTGTCTGGGTGATGACTGGAGAGGTGACTACTGGGAATGGGACATTATATAGTAACACAAGGGGTCATGTCTGGGTGATAACTGCTGCGAATGGGACATTATACAGTAACACCAGGGCACGTGTCTGGGTGATGAGTGGAGAGGTGACTGCTGGGAATGGGGCATTATAGAGTAACACCAGGGGTCGTGTCTGGGTGATGACTGGAGAGGTGACTGCTGGGAATAGGACATTATATACAGTAACACCAGGGGACGTGTCTGGGTGATGACTGGAGAGGTGACTGCTCGGAATGGGACATTATACAGTAACACCAGGGTAAGTGTCTGAGTGATGACTGGAGAGGTGACTGCTGGGAATGGGACATTATATACAATAACACCAGGGGACGTGTCCGAGTAATTACTGGAGAGGTGACTGCTGAGAATGGGGCATTATACAGTATCACCAGCGGATGTGTCTGGGTGATGGCTGGAGAGGTGACTGCTGGGAATGGGGCATTATAGAGTAACACCAGGGGTCGTGTCTGGGTGATGACTGGAGAGGTGACTAGTGGGAATGGGACATTATACAGTAACACCTGGGGTCGTGTCTGGGTGATGACTGAAGAGGTGACTGCTGGGAATGGGACATTATACAGTAACACCAGGGGATGTGTCTGGGTGATGACTGGAGAGGTGACTGCTGGGAACGGGACATTATACAGTAACACCAGGGGTCGTGTCTGGGTGATGACTGGAGAGGTGACTGCTGGGAATGGGACATTATACAGTAACACCAGGGGTCATGTCTGGGTGATGACTGGAGAGGTGACTGCTGGGAATGGGACATTATACAGTAACACCAGGGGACGTGTCCGAGTAATGACTGGAGAGGTGACTGCTGGGAATGGGGCATTATACAGGATCACCAGCGGATGTGTCTGGGTGATGGCTGGAGAGGTGACTGCTGGGAATGGGACATTATACAATAACACCAGGGGACGTGTCCGAGTAATGACTGGAGAGGTGACTGCTGGGAATGGGGCAATATAAAGTAACACCAGGGGACGTGTCCGAGTAATGACTGGAGAGGTGACTGCTGGGAATGGGGCATTATACAGTATCACCAGGGGATGTGTCTGGGTGATGGCTGGAGAGGTGACTGCTGGGAATGGGGCATTATAGAGTAACACCAGGGGTCGTGTCTGGGTGATGACTGGAGAGGTGACTAGTGGGAATGGGACATAATACAGTAACACCAGGGGTCCTGTCTGGGTGATGACTGAAGAGGTGACTGCTGGGAATGGGACATTATACAGTAACACGAGGGGATGTGTCTGGGTGATGACTGGAGAGGTGACTGCTGGGAACGCGACATTATACAGTAACACCAGGGGTCGTGTCTGGGTGATGACTGGAGAGGTGACTGCTGGGAATTGGACATTATACAGTAACACCAGGGTTATTGTCTGGGTGATGACTGGAGAGGTGACTGCTGGGAATGGGACATTATACAGTAACACCAGGGGTCATGTCTGGGTGATGACTGGAGAGGTGACTGCTGGAAATGGGACATTGTACAATAACACCAGGGGTCGTGTCTGGGTGATGACTGGAGAGGTGACTGCTGGGAATGGGACATTAAACAATAACACCAGGTAACGTGTCCGAGTAATGACTGGAGAGGTGACTGCTGGGAATGGGGCATTATACAGTAACACCGGGGCACGTGTCCGAGTAATGACTGGAGAGGTGACTGCTGGGAATGGGGCATTATACAGTATCACCAGGGGATGTGTCTGGGTGATGACTGGAGAGGTGACTGCTGGGAATGGGGCATTATACAGTAACACCGGGGGACGTGTCTGGGTGATGACTGGAGAGGTGACTGCTGGGAATAGGACATTATATACAGTAACACCAGGGGACGTGTCTGGGTGATGACTGGAGAGGTGACTGCTGGGAATGGGGCATTATAGAGTAACACCAGGGGTCGTGTCTGGGTGATGACTGGAGAGGTGACTGCTGGGAATAGGACATTATATACAGTAACACCAGGGGACGTGTCTGGGTGATGACTGGAGAGGTGACTGCTCGGAATGGGACATTATACAGTAACACCAGGGTAAGTGTCTGAGTGATGACTGGAGAGGTGACTGCTAGGATTGGGACATTATATACAATAACACCAGGGGACGTGTCCGAGTAATTACTGGAGAGGTGACTGCTGAGAATCGGGCATTATACAGTAACACCAGCGGATGTGTCTGGGTGATGGCTGGAGAGGTGACTGCTGGGAATGGGGCATTATAAAGTAACACCAGGGGTCGTGTCTGGGTGATGACTGGAGAGGTGACTAGTGGGAATGGGACATTATACAGTAACACCAGGGGTCGTGTCTGGGTGATGACTGAAGAGGTGACTGCTGGGAATGGGACATTATACAGTAACACCAGGGGATGTGTCTGGGTGATGACTGGAGAGGTGACTGCTGGGAACGGGACATTATACAGTAACACCAGGGGTCGTGTCTGGGTGATGACTGGAGAGGTGACTGCTGGGAATGGGACATTATACAGTAACACCAGGGGTCATGTCTGGGTGATGACTGGAGAGGTGACTGCTGGGAATGGGACATTATACAGTAACACCAGGGGACGTGTCCGAGTAATGACTGGAGAGGTGACTGCTGGGAATGGGGCATTATACAGGATCACCAGCGGATGTGTCTGGGTGATGGGAGAGGTGACTGCTGGGAATGGGACATTATACAATAACACCAGGGGATGTGTCCGAGTAATGACTGGAGAGGTGACTGCTGGGAATGGGGCATTATACAGTAACACCAGGGGACGTGTCCGATTAATGACTGGAGAGGTGACTGCTGGGAATGGGGCATTATACAGTATCACCAGGGGATGTGTCTGGGTGATGGCTGGAGAGGTGACTGCTGGGAATGGGGCATTATAGAGTAACACCAGGGGTCGTGTCTGGGTGATGACTGGAGAGGTGACTAGTGGGAAAGGGACATTATACAGTAACACCAGGGGTCGTGTCTGGGTGATGACTGAAGAGGTGACTGCTGGGAATGGGACATTATACAGTAACACCAGGGGATGTGTCTGGGTGATGACTGGAGAGGTGACTGCTGGGAACGGGACATTATACAGTAACACCAGGGGTCGTGTCTGGGTGATGACTGGAGAGGTGACTGCTGGGAATGGGACATTGTACAGTAACACCAGGGGTCGTGTCTGGGTGATGACTGGAGAGGTGACTGCTGGGAATGGGACATTAAACAATAACACCAGGGGACGAGTCCGAGTAATGACTGGAGAGGTGACTGCTGGGAATGGGGCATTATACAGTAACACCAGGGGACGTGTCCGGGTAATGACTGGAGAGGTGACTGCTGGGAATGGGGCATTATACAGTATCACCAGGGGATGTGTCTGGGTGATGACTGGAGAGGTGACTGCTGGGAATGGGGCATTATACAGTAACACCAGGGGTCGTGTCTGGGTGATGACTGGAGAGGTGACTGCTGGGAATGGGACATTATACAGTAACACCAGGGGTCATGTCTGGGTGATGACTGGAGAGGTGACTGCTGGGAATGGGACATTATACAGTAACACCAGGGGACGTGTCCGAGTAATGACTGGAGAGGTGACTGCTGGGAATGGGGCATTATACAGGATCACCAGCGGATGTGTCTGGGTGATGGGAGAGGTGACTGCTGGGAATGGGACATTATACAGTAACACCGGGGGACGTGTCTGGGTGATGACTGGAGAGGTGACTGCTGGGAATAGGACATTATATACAGTAACACCAGGGGACGTGTCTGGGTGATGACTGGAGAGGTGACAGCTGGGAATGGGACATTATACAGTAACACCAGGGGATGTGTCTGGGTGATGACTGGAGAGGTGACTGCTGGGAATAGGACATTATATACAGTAACACCAGGGGACGTGTCTGGGTGATGACTGGAGAGGTGACTGCTGGGAATGGGACATTATACAGTAACACCAGGGGTCATGTCTGGGTGATGACTGGAGAGGTGACTGCTGGGAATGGGACATTGTACAGTAACACCAGGGGTCGTGTCTGGGTGATGACTGGAGAGGTGACTGCTGGGAATGGGACATTAAACAATAACACCAGGGGTCGTGTCCGAGTAATGACTGGAGAGGTGACTGGTGGGAATGGGGCATTATACAGTAACACCAGGGGACGTGTCCGAGTAATGACTGGAGAGGTGACTGCTGGGAATGGGGCATTATACAGTATCACCAGGGGATGTGTCTGGGTGATGACTGGAGAGGTGACTGCTGGGAAAGGGGCATTATACAGTAACACCGGGGGACGTGTCTGGGTGATGACTGGAGAGGTGACTGCTGGGAATAGGACATTATATACAGTAACACCAGGGGACGTGTCTGGGTGATGACTGGAGAGGTGACAGCTGGGAATGGGACATTATACAGTAACACCAGGGGATGTGTCTGGGTGATGACTGGAGAGGTGACTGCTGGGAATGGGACATTATACAGCAACACAAGGGGACGTGTCTGGGTGATGACTGGAGAGGTGACTGCTGGGAATGGGACATTATACAGTAACACCAGGGGTCATGTCTGGGTGATGACTGCTGGGAAAGGGGCATTATACTGTAACACCAGGGGATGTGTCTGGGTGATGACTGGAGAGGTGACAGCTGGGAATGGGACATTATACAGTAACACCAGGGGATGTGTCTGGGTGATGACTGGAGAGGTGACTGCTGGGAATGGGGCATTATACAGTAACACCAGGGGATGTGTCTGGGTGATGACTGGAGAGGTGACTGCTGGGAATGGGGCATTATACAGTGTCACCGGGGGACGTGTCTGGGTGATGACTGGAGAGGTGACTGCTGGGAATAGGACATTATACAGTAACACCAGGGGTCATGTCTGGGTGATGACTGCTGGGAAAGGGGCATTATACAGTAACACCAGGGGACGTGTCTGGGTGATGACTGGAGAGGTGACTGCTGGGAATGGGACATTATACAGTAACACCAGGGGTCATGTCTGGGTGATGACTGCTGGGAAAGGGGCATTATACAGTAACACCAGGAGACGTGTCCGAGTAATGACTGGAGAGGTGACTGCTAAGAATGGGGCATTATACAGTAACACCAGGGGATGTGTCTGGGTGATGACTGGAGAGGTGACTGCTGGGAATGGGGCATTATACAGTGTCACCGGGGGACGTGTCTGGGTGATGACTGGAGAGGTGACAGTTGGGAATGGGACATTATACAGTAACACCAGGGGATGTGTCTGGGTGATGACTGGAGAGGTGACTGCTGGTAATGGGGCATTATACAGTAACACCAGGGGATGTGTCTGGGTGATGACTGGAGAGGTGACTGCTGGGAATGGGGCATTATACAGTAACACCATGGGATATGTCTGGGTGATGACTGGAGAGGTGACTGCTGGGAATGGGACATTATACAGTAACACAATGTGACGTGTCTGGGTGATGACTGGAGAGGTGACTGCTGGGAATGGGACATTATACAGTAACACAAGGTGACGTGTCTGGGTGATGACTGGAGAGGTGACTGCTGGGAATGGGACATTATACAGTAACACCAGGGGACGTGTCTGGGCGATGACTGCTGGGAATGGGATATTATACAGTAACACCAGGGGATATGTGTGGGTGATGACTGGTGAGGTGGCTGCTAGGAATGGGGCATTATACAGTAACACCAGGGGACGTGTCTGGGTGATGACTGGAGAGGTGACAGCTGGGAATGGGACATTATACAGTAACACCAGGGGATGTGTCTGGGTGATGACTGGAGAGGTGACTGCTGGGAATGGGACATTATACAGCAACACAAGGGGACGTGTCTGGGTGATGACTGGAGAGGTGACTGCTGGGAATGGGACATTATAAAGTAACACCAGGGGATGTGTCCGAGTAATGAATGGAGAGGTGACTGCTGAGAATGGGGCATTATACAGTAACACCAGGGGATGTGTCTGGGTGATGACTGGAGAGGTGACTGCTGGGAATGGGGCATTATACAGTGTCACCGGGGGACGTGTCTGGGTGATGACTGGAGAGGTGACTGCTGGGAATAGGACATTATATACAGTAACACCAGGGGACGTGTCTGGGTGATGACTGGAGAGGTGACAGTTGGGAATGGGACATTATACAGTAACACCAGGGGATGTGTCTGGGTGATGACTGGAGAGGTGACTGCTGGTAATGGGGCATTATACAGTAACACCAGGGGATGTGTCTGGGTGATGACTGGAGAGGTGACTGCTGGGAATGGGGCATTATACAGTAACACAATGTGACGTGTCTGGGTGATGACTGGAGAGGTGACTGCTGGGAATGGGACATTATACAGTAACACCAGGGGTCTTGTCTGGGTGATGACTGCTGGGAATGGGATATTATACAGTAACACCAGGGGATATGTGTGGGTGATGACTGGTGAGGTGGCTGCTAGGAATGGGGCATTATAGAGTAACACCAGGGTAAGTGTCTGGGTGATGACTGGAGAGGTGACTGCTGGGAATGGGACATTATACAGTAACACCAGGGGTCGTGTCTGGGTGATGACTGAAGAGGTGACTGCTGGGAATGGGACATTATACAGTAACACCAGGGTTCATGTCTGGGTGATGACTGGAGAGGTGACTGCTGGGAATAGGACATTAAATACAGTAACACCAGGGGACGTGTCTGGGTGATGACTGGAGAGGTGACAGCTGGGAATGGGACATTATACAGCAACACAAGGGGACGTGTCTGGGTGATGACTGGAGAGGTGACTGCTGGGAATGGGACATTATACAGTAACACCAGGGGTCATGTCTGGGTGATGACTGCTGGGAATGGGGCATTATACAGTAACACCAGGGGACGTGTCCGAGTAATGACTAGAGAGGTGACTGCTGAGAATGGGGCATTATACAGTAACACCAGGGGATGTGTCTGGGTGATGACTGGGGAGGTGACTGCTGGGAATGGGGCATTATACAGTGTCACCGGGGGACGTGTCTGGGTGATGACTGGAGAGGTGACTGCTGGGAATAGGACATTATATACAGTAACACCAGGGGACGTGTCTGGGTGATGACTGGAGAGGTGACAGCTGGGAATGGGACATTATACAGTAACACCAGGGGATGTGTCTGGGTGATGACTGGAGAGGTGACTGCTGGGAATGGGGCATTATACAGTAACACCAGGGGATGTGTCTGGGTGATGACTGCTTGGAATAGGATATTATACAGTAACACCAGGGGATATGTCTGGGTGATGTCTGGTGAGGTGGCTGCTGAGAATGGGGCATTATAGAGTAACACCAGGGTAAGTGTCTGGGTGATGACTGGAGAGGTGACTGCTGGGAATGGGACATTATACAGTAACACCAGGGGTCGTGTCTGGGTGATGACTGAAGAGGTGACTGCTGGGAATGGGACATTATACAGTAACACCAGGGTTCATGTCTGGGTGATGACTGGAGAGGTGACTGCTGGGAATAGAACATTATATACAGTAACACCAGGGGACGTTTCTGGGTGATGACTGGAGAGGTGACAGCTGGGAATGGGACATTATACAGTAACACCAGGGGATGTGTCTGGGTGATGACTGGAGAGGTGACAGCTGGGAATGGGGCATTATACAGTGTCACCGGGGGACGTGTCTGGGTGATGACTGGAGAGGTGACTGCTGGGAATAGGACATTATATACAGTAACACCAGGGGACGTGTCTGGGTGATGACTGGAGAGGTGACAGTTGGGAATGGGACATTATACAGTAACACCAGGGGATGTGTCTGGGTGATGACTGGAGAGGTGACTGCTGGTAATGGGGCATTATACAGTAACACCAGGGGATGTGTCTGGGTGATGACTGGAGAGGTGACTGCTGGGAATGGGGCATTATACAGTAACACAATGTGACGTGTCTGGGTGATGACTGGAGAGGTGACTGCTGGGAATGGGACATTATACAGTAACACCAGGGGTCTTGTCTGGGTGATGACTGCTGGGAATGGGATATTATACAGTAACACCAGGGGATATGTGTGGGTGATGACTGGTGAGGTGGCTGCTAGGAATGGGGCATTATAGAGTAACACCAGGGTAAGTGTCTGGGTGATGACTGGAGAGGTGACTGCTGGGAATGGGACATTATACAGTAACACCAGGGGTCGTGTCTGGGTGATGACTGAAGAGGTGACTGCTGGGAATGGGACATTATACAGTAACACCAGGGTTCATGTCTGGGTGATGACTGGAGAGGTGACTGCTGGGAATAGGACATTAAATACAGTAACACCAGGGGACGTGTCTGGGTGATGACTGGAGAGGTGACAGCTGGGAATGGGACATTATACAGCAACACAAGGGGACGTGTCTGGGTGATGACTGGAGAGGTGACTGCTGGGAATGGGACATTATACAGTAACACCAGGGGTCATGTCTGGGTGATGACTGCTGGGAATGGGGCATTATACAGTAACACCAGGGGACGTGTCCGAGTAATGACTAGAGAGGTGACTGCTGAGAATGGGGCATTATACAGTAACACCAGGGGATGTGTCTGGGTGATGACTGGGGAGGTGACTGCTGGGAATGGGGCATTATACAGTGTCACCGGGGGACGTGTCTGGGTGATGACTGGAGAGGTGACTGCTGGGAATAGGACATTATATACAGTAACACCAGGGGACGTGTCTGGGTGATGACTGGAGAGGTGACAGCTGGGAATGGGACATTATACAGTAACACCAGGGGATGTGTCTGGGTGATGACTGGAGAGGTGACTGCTGGGAATGGGGCATTATACAGTAACACCAGGGGATGTGTCTGGGTGATGACTGCTTGGAATGGGATATTATACAGTAACACCAGGGGATATGTCTGGGTGATGTCTGGTGAGGTGGCTGCTGAGAATGGGGCATTATAGAGTAACACCAGGGTAAGTGTCTGGGTGATGACTGGAGAGGTGACTGCTGGGAATGGGACATTATACAGTAACACCAGGGGTCGTGTCTGGGTGATGACTGAAGAGGTGACTGCTGGGAATGGGACATTATACAGTAACACCAGGGTTCATGTCTGGGTGATGACTGGAGAGGTGACTGCTGGGAATAGGACATTATATACAGTAACACCAGGGGACGTTTCTGGGTGATGACTGGAGAGGTGACAGCTGGGAATGGGACATTATACAGTAACACCAGGGGATGTGTCTGGGTGATGACTGGAGAGGTGACAGCTGGGAATGGGACATTATACAGCAACACAAGGGGACGTGTCTGGGTGATGACTGGAGAGGTGACTGCTGGGAATGGGACATTATACAGTAACACCAGGGGTCATGTCTGGGTGATGACTGCTGGGAATGGGGCATTATACAGTAACACCAGGGGACGTGTTCGAGTAATGACTGGAGAGGTGACTGCTGAGAATGGGGCATTATACAGTAACACCAGGGGATGTGTCTGGGTGGTGACTGGGGAGGTGACTGCTGGGAATGGGGCATTATACAGTGTCACCGGGGGACGTGTCTGGGTGATGACTGGAGAGGTGACTGCTGGGAATAAGACATTATATACAGTAACACCAGGGCACGTGTCTGGGTGATGACTGGAGAGGTGACTGCTGGGAATAGGACATTATATACAGTAACACCAGGGGACGTGTCTGGGTGATGACTGGAGAGGTGACTGCTCGGAATGGGACATTATACAGTAACACCAGGGTAAGTGTCTGGGTGATGACTGGAGAGGTGACTGCTGGGAATAGGACATTATATACAGTAACACCAGGGGATGTGTCTGGGTGATGACTGGAGAGGTGACTGCTGGGAATGGGGCATTATACAGTAACACAATGTGACGTGTCTGGGTGATGACTGGAGAGGTGACTGCTGGGAATGGGACATTATACAGTAACACCAGGGGTCTTGTCTGGGTGATGACTGCTGGGAATGGGATATTATACAGTAACACCAGGGGATATGTGTGGGTGATGACTGGTGAGGTGGCTGCTAGGAATGGGGCATTATAGAGTAACACCAGGGTAAGTGTCTGGGTGATGACTGGAGAGGTGACTGCTGGGAATGGGACATTATACAGTAACACCAGGGGTCGTGTCTGGGTGATGACTGAAGAGGTGACTGCTGGGAATGGGACATTATACAGTAACACCAGGGTTCATGTCTGGGTGATGACTGGAGAGGTGACTGCTGGGAATAGGACATTAAATACAGTAACACCAGGGGACGTGTCTGGGTGATGACTGGAGAGGTGACAGCTGGGAATGGGACATTATACAGCAACACAAGGGGACGTGTCTGGGTGATGACTGGAGAGGTGACTGCTGGGAATGGGACATTATACAGTAACACCAGGGGTCATGTCTGGGTGATGACTGCTGGGAATGGGGCATTATACAGTAACACCAGGGGACGTGTCCGAGTAATGACTAGAGAGGTGACTGCTGAGAATGGGGCATTATACAGTAACACCAGGGGATGTGTCTGGGTGATGACTGGGGAGGTGACTGCTGGGAATGGGGCATTATACAGTGTCACCGGGGGACGTGTCTGGGTGATGACTGGAGAGGTGACTGCTGGGAATAGGACATTATATACAGTAACACCAGGGGACGTGTCTGGGTGATGACTGGAGAGGTGACAGCTGGGAATGGGACATTATACAGTAACACCAGGGGATGTGTCTGGGTGATGACTGGAGAGGTGACTGCTGGGAATGGGGCATTATACAGTAACACCAGGGGATGTGTCTGGGTGATGACTGCTTGGAATAGGATATTATACAGTAACACCAGGGGATATGTCTGGGTGATGTCTGGTGAGGTGGCTGCTGAGAATGGGGCATTATAGAGTAACACCAGGGTAAGTGTCTGGGTGATGACTGGAGAGGTGACTGCTGGGAATGGGACATTATACAGTAACACCAGGGGTCGTGTCTGGGTGATGACTGAAGAGGTGACTGCTGGGAATGGGACATTATACAGTAACACCAGGGTTCATGTCTGGGTGATGACTGGAGAGGTGACTGCTGGGAATAGGACATTATATACAGTAACACCAGGGGACGTTTCTGGGTGATGACTGGAGAGGTGACAGCTGGGAATGGGACATTATACAGTAACACCAGGGGATGTGTCTGGGTGATGACTGGAGAGGTGACAGCTGGGAATGGGGCATTATACAGTGTCACCGGGGGACGTGTCTGGGTGATGACTGGAGAGGTGACTGCTGGGAATAGGACATTATATACAGTAACACCAGGGGACGTGTCTGGGTGATGACTGGAGAGGTGACAGTTGGGAATGGGACATTATACAGTAACACCAGGGGATGTGTCTGGGTGATGACTGGAGAGGTGACTGCTGGTAATGGGGCATTATACAGTAACACCAGGGGATGTGTCTGGGTGATGACTGGAGAGGTGACTGCTGGGAATGGGGCATTATACAGTAACACAATGTGACGTGTCTGGGTGATGACTGGAGAGGTGACTGCTGGGAATGGGACATTATACAGTAACACCAGGGGTCTTGTCTGGGTGATGACTGCTGGGAATGGGATATTATACAGTAACACCAGGGGATATGTGTGGGTGATGACTGGTGAGGTGGCTGCTAGGAATGGGGCATTATAGAGTAACACCAGGGTAAGTGTCTGGGTGATGACTGGAGAGGTGACTGCTGGGAATGGGACATTATACAGTAACACCAGGGGTCGTGTCTGGGTGATGACTGAAGAGGTGACTGCTGGGAATGGGACATTATACAGTAACACCAGGGTTCATGTCTGGGTGATGACTGGAGAGGTGACTGCTGGGAATAGGACATTAAATACAGTAACACCAGGGGACGTGTCTGGGTGATGACTGGAGAGGTGACAGCTGGGAATGGGACATTATACAGCAACACAAGGGGACGTGTCTGGGTGATGACTGGAGAGGTGACTGCTGGGAATGGGACATTATACAGTAACACCAGGGGTCATGTCTGGGTGATGACTGCTGGGAATGGGGCATTATACAGTAACACCAGGGGACGTGTCCGAGTAATGACTAGAGAGGTGACTGCTGAGAATGGGGCATTATACAGTAACACCAGGGGATGTGTCTGGGTGATGACTGGGGAGGTGACTGCTGGGAATGGGGCATTATACAGTGTCACCGGGGGACGTGTCTGGGTGATGACTGGAGAGGTGACTGCTGGGAATAGGACATTATATACAGTAACACCAGGGGACGTGTCTGGGTGATGACTGGAGAGGTGACAGCTGGGAATGGGACATTATACAGTAACACCAGGGGATGTGTCTGGGTGATGACTGGAGAGGTGACTGCTGGGAATGGGGCATTATACAGTAACACCAGGGGATGTGTCTGGGTGATGACTGCTTGGAATGGGATATTATACAGTAACACCAGGGGATATGTCTGGGTGATGTCTGGTGAGGTGGCTGCTGAGAATGGGGCATTATAGAGTAACACCAGGGTAAGTGTCTGGGTGATGACTGGAGAGGTGACTGCTGGGAATGGGACATTATACAGTAACACCAGGGGTCGTGTCTGGGTGATGACTGAAGAGGTGACTGCTGGGAATGGGACATTATACAGTAACACCAGGGTTAATGTCTGGGTGATGACTGGAGAGGTGACTGCTGGGAATAGGACATTATATACAGTAACACCAGGGGACGTTTCTGGGTGATGACTGGAGAGGTGACAGCTGGGAATGGGACATTATACAGTAACACCAGGGGATGTGTCTGGGTGATGACTGGAGAGGTGACAGCTGGGAATGGGACATTATACAGCAACACAAGGGGACGTGTCTGGGTGATGACTGGAGAGGTGACTGCTGGGAATGGGACATTATACAGTAACACCAGGGGTCATGTCTGGGTGATGACTGCTGGGAATGGGGCATTATACAGTAACACCAGGGGACGTGTTCGAGTAATGACTGGAGAGGTGACTGCTGAGAATGGGGCATTATACAGTAACACCAGGGGATGTGTCTGGGTGGTGACTGGGGAGGTGACTGCTGGGAATGGGGCATTATACAGTGTCACCGGGGGACGTGTCTGGGTGATGACTGGAGAGGTGACTGCTGGGAATAAGACATTATATACAGTAACACCAGGGCACGTGTCTGGGTGATGACTGGAGAGGTGACTGCTGGAAATAGGACATTATATACAGTAACACCAGGGGACGTGTCTGGGTGATGACTGGAGAGGTGACTGCTCGGAATGGGACATTATACAGTAACACCAGGGTAAGTGTCTGAGTGATGACTGGAGAGGTGACTGCTGGGAATGGGACATTATATACAATAACACCAGGGGACGTGTCCGAGTAATTACTGGAGAGGTGACTGCTGAGAATGGGGCATTATACAGTATCACCAGCGGATGTGTCTGGGTGATGGCTGGAGAGGTGACTGCTGGGAATGGGGCATTATAGAGTAACACCAGGGGTCGTGTCTGGGTGATGACTGGAGTGGTGACTAGTGGGAATGGGACATTATACAGTAACACCAGGGGTCGTGTCTGGGTGATGACTGAAGAGGTGACTGCTGGGAATGGGACATTATACAGTAACACCAGGGGATGTGTCTGGGTGATGACTGGAGAGGTGACTGCTGGGAACGGGACATTATACAGTAACACCAGGGGTCGTGTCTGGGTGATGACTGGAGAGGTGACTGCTGGGAATGGGACATTATACAGTAACACCAGGGGTCATGTCTGGGTGATGACTGGAGAGGTGACTGCTGGGAATGGGACATTATACAGTAACACCAGGGGACGTGTCCGAGTAATGACTGGAGAGGTGACTGCTGGGAATGGGGCATTATACAGGATCACCAGCGGATGTGTCTGGGTGATGGCTGGAGAGGTGACTGCTGGGAATGGGTCATTATACAATAACACCAGGGGACGTGTCCGAGTAATGACTGGAGAGGTGACTGCTGGGAATGGGGCAATATAAAGTAACACCAGGGGACGTGTCCGAGTAATGACTGGAGAGGTGACTGCTGGGAATGGGGCATTATACAGTATCACCAGGGGATGTGTCTGGGTGATGGCTGGAGAGGTGACTGCTGGGAATGGGGCATTATAGAGTAACACCAGGGGTCGTGTCTGGGTGATGACTGGAGAGGTGACTAGTGGGAATGGGACATAATACAGTAACACCAGGGGTCCTGTCTGGGTGATGACTGAAGAGGTGACTGCTGGGAATGGGACATTATACAGTAACACGAGGGGATGTGTCTGGGTGATGACTGGAGAGGTGACTGCTGGGAACGCGACATTATACAGTAACACCAGGGGTCGTGTCTGGGTGATGACTGGAGAGGTGACTGCTGGGAATTGGACATTATACAGTAACACCAGGGTTATTGTCTGGGTGATGACTGGAGAGGTGACTGCTGGGAATGGGACATTATACAGTAACACCAGGGGTCATGTCTGGGTGATGACTGGAGAGGTGACTGCTGGGAATGGGACATTGTACAATAACACCAGGGGTCGTGTCTGGGTGATGACTGGAGAGGTGACTGCTGGGAATGGGACATTAAACAATAACACCAGGTAACGTGTCCGAGTAATGACTGGAGAGGTGACTGCTGGGAATGGGGCATTATACAGTAACACCGGGGCACGTGTCCGAGTAATGACTGGAGAGGTGACTGCTGGGAATGGGGCATTATACATTATCACCAGGGGATGTGTCTGGGTGATGACTGGAGAGGTGACTGCTGGGAATGGGGCATTATACAGTAACACCGGGGGACGTGTCTGGGTGATGACTGGAGAGGTGACTGCTGGGAATAGGACATTATATACAGTAACACCAGGGGACGTGTCTGGGTGATGACTGGAGAGGTGACTGCTGGGAATGGGGCATTATAGAGTAACACCAGGGGTCGTGTCTGGGTGATGACTGGAGAGGTGACTGCTGGGAATAGGACATTATATACAGTAACACCAGGGGACGTGTCTGGGTGATGACTGGAGAGGTGACTGCTCGGAATGGGACATTATACAGTAACACCAGGGTAAGTGTCTGAGTGATGACTGGAGAGGTGACTGCTAGGAATGGGACATTATATACAATAACACCAGGGGACGTGTCCGAGTAATTACTGGAGAGGTGACTGCTGAGAATCGGGCATTATACAGTAACACCAGCGGATGTGTCTGGGTGATGGCTGGAGAGGTGACTGCTGGGAATGGGGCATTATAAAGTAACACCAGGGGTCGTGTCTGGGTGATGACTGGAGAGGTGACTAGTGGGAATGGGACATTATACAGTAACACCAGGGGTCGTGTCTGGGTGATGACTGAAGAGGTGACTGCTGGGAATGGGACATTATACAGTAACACCAGGGGATGTGTCTGGGTGATGACTGGAGAGGTGACTGCTGGGAACGGGACATTATACAGTAACACCAGGGGTCGTGTCTGGGTGATGACTGGAGAGGTGACTGCTGGGAATGGGACATTATACAGTAACACCAGGGGTCATGTCTGGGTGATGACTGGAGAGGTGACTGCTGGGAATGGGACATTATACAGTAACACCAGGGGACGTGTCCGAGTAATGACTGGAGAGGTGACTGCTGGGAATGGGGCATTATACAGGATCACCAGCGGATGTGTCTGGGTGATGGGAGAGGTGACTGCTGGGAATGGGACATTATACAATAACACCAGGGGATGTGTCCGAGTAATGACTGGAGAGGTGACTGCTGAGAATGGGGCATTATACAGTAACACCAGGGGACGTTTCCGATTAATGACTGGAGAGGTGACTGCTGGGAATGGGGCATTATACAGTATCACCAGGGGATGTGTCTGGGTGATGGCTGGAGAGGTGACTGCTGGGAATGGGGCATTATAGAGTAACACCAGGGGTCGTGTCTGGGTGATGACTGGAGAGGTGACTAGTGGGAAAGGGACATTATACAGTAACACCAGGGGTCGTGTCTGGGTGATGACTGAAGAGGTGACTGCTGGGAATGGGACATTATACAGTAACACCAGGGGATGTGTCTGGGTGATGACTGGAGAGGTGACTGCTGGGAACGGGACATTATACAGTAACACCAGGGGTCGTGTCTGGGTGATGACTGGAGAGGTGACTGCTGGGAATGGGACATTGTACAGTAACACCAGGGGTCGTGTCTGGGTGATGACTGGAGAGGTGACTGCTGGGAATGGGACATTAAACAATAACACCAGGGGACGAGTCCGAGTAATGACTGGAGAGGTGACTGCTGGGAATGGGGCATTATACAGTAACACCAGGGGACGTGTCCGGGTAATGACTGGAGAGGTGACTGCTGGGAATGGGGCATTATACAGTATCACCAGGGGATGTGTCTGGGTGATGACTGGAGAGGTGACTGCTGGGAATGGGGCATTATACAGTAACACCAGGGGTCGTGTCTGGGTGATGACTGGAGAGGTGACTGCTGGGAATGGGACATTATACAGTAACACCAGGGGTCATGTCTGGGTGATGACTGGAGAGGTGACTGCTGGGAATGGGACATTATACAGTAACACCAGGGGACGTGTCCGAGTAATGACTGGAGAGGTGACTGCTGGGAATGGGGCATTATACAGGATCACCAGCGGATGTGTCTGGGTGATGGGAGAGGTGACTGCTGGGAATGGGACATTATACAGTAACACGGGGGGACGTGTCTGGGTGATGACTGGAGAGGTGACTGCTGGGAATAGGACATTATATACAGTAACACCAGGGGACGTGTCTGGGTGATGACTGGAGAGGTGACAGCTGGGAATGGGACATTATACAGTAACACCAGGGGATGTGTCTGGGTGATGACTGGAGAGGTGACTGCTGGGAATAGGACATTATATACAGTAACACCAGGGGACGTGTCTGGGTGATGACTGGAGAGGTGACAGCTGGGAATGGGGCATTATACAGTAAAACCAGGGTAAGTGTCTGGGTGATGACTGGAGAGGTGACTGCTGGGAATGGGACATTATACAGTAACACCAGGGGTCATGTCTGGGTGATGACTGGAGAGGTGACTGCTGGGAATGGGACATTGTACAGTAACACCAGGGGTCGTGTCTGGGTGATGACTGGAGAGGTGACTGCTGGGAATGGGACATTAAACAATAACACTAGGGGTCGTGTCCGAGTAATGACTGGAGAGGTGACTGGTGGGAATGGGGCATTATACAGTAACACCAGGGGACGTGTCCGAGTAATGACTGGAGAGGTGACTGCTGGGAATGGGGCATTATACAGTATCACCAGGGGATGTGTCTGGGTGATGACTGGAGAGGTGACTGCTGGGAAAGGGGCATTATACAGTAACACCGGGGGACGTGTCTGGGTGATGACTGGAGAGGTGACTGCTGGGAATAGGACATTATATACAGTAACACCAGGGGACGTGTCTGGGTGATGACTGGAGAGGTGACAGCTGGGAATGGGACATTATACAGTAACACCAGGGGATGTGTCTGGGTGATGACTGGAGAGGTGACTGCTGGGAATGGGACATTATACAGCAACACAAGGGGACGTGTCTGGGTGATGACTGGAGAGGTGACTGCTGGGAATGGGACATTATACAGTAACACCAGGGGTCATGTCTGGGTGATGACTGCTGGGAAAGGGGCATTATACTGTAACACCAGGGGACGTGTCCGAGTAATGACTGGAGAGGTGACAGCTGGGAATGGGACATTATACAGTAACACCAGGGGATGTGTCTGGGTGATGACTGGAGAGGTGACTGCTGGGAATGGGGCATTATACAGTGTCACCGGGGGACGTGTCTGGGTGATGACTGGAGAGGTGACTGCTGGTAATAGGACATTATATACAGTAACACCAGGGGACGTGTCTGGGTGATGACTGGAGAGGTGACAGCTGGGAATGGGACATTATACAGTAACACCAGGGGATGTGTCTGGGTGATGACTGGAGAGGTGACTGCTGGTAATAGGACATTATATACAGTAACACCAGGGGACGTGTCTGGGTGATGACTGGAGAGGTGACTGCTGGGAACGGGACATTATACAGTAACACCAGGGGTCGTGTCCGAGTAATGACTGGAGAGGTGACTGCTGGGAATGGGGCATTATACAGGATCACCAGCGGATGTGTCTGGGTGATGGCTGGAGAGGTGACTGCTGGGAATGGGTCATTATACAATAACACCAGGGGACGTGTCCGAGTAATGACTGGAGAGGTGACTGCTGGGAATGGGGCAATATAAAGTAACACCAGGGGACGTGTCCGAGTAATGACTGGAGAGGTGACTGCTGGGAATGGGGCATTATACAGTATCACCAGGGGATGTGTCTGGGTGATGGCTGGAGAGGTGACTGCTGGGAATGGGGCATTATAGAGTAACACCAGGGGTCGTGTCTGGGTGATGACTGGAGAGGTGACTAGTGGGAATGGGACATAATACAGTAACACCAGGGGTCCTGTCTGGGTGATGACTGAAGAGGTGACTGCTGGGAATGGGACATTATACAGTAACACGAGGGGATGTGTCTGGGTGATGACTGGAGAGGTGACTGCTGGGAACGCGACATTATACAGTAACACCAGGGGTCGTGTCTGGGTGATGACTGGAGAGGTGACTGCTGGGAATTGGACATTATACAGTAACACCAGGGTTATTGTCTGGGTGATGACTGGAGAGGTGACTGCTGGGAATGGGACATTATACAGTAACACCAGGGGTCATGTCTGGGTGATGACTGGAGAGGTGACTGCTGGGAATGGGACATTGTACAATAACACCAGGGGTCGTGTCTGGGTGATGACTGGAGAGGTGACTGCTGGGAATGGGACATTAAACAATAACACCAGGTAACGTGTCCGAGTAATGACTGGAGAGGTGACTGCTGGGAATGGGGCATTATACAGTAACACCGGGGCACGTGTCCGAGTAATGACTGGAGAGGTGACTGCTGGGAATGGGGCATTATACAGTATCACCAGGGGATGTGTCTGGGTGATGACTGGAGAGGTGACTGCTGGGAATGGGGCATTATACAGTAACACCGGGGGACGTGTCTGGGTGATGACTGGAGAGGTGACTGCTGGGAATGGGACATTATACAGTAACACCAGGGGTCATGTCTGGGTGATGACTGGAGAGGTGACTGCTGGGAATGGGACATTATACAGTAACACCAGGGGACGTGTCCGAGTAATGACTGGAGAGGTGACTGCTGGGAATGGGGCATTATACAGGATCACCAGCGGATGTGTCTGGGTGATGGGAGAGGTGACTGCTGGGAATGGGACATTATACAGTAACACGGGGGGACGTGTCTGGGTGATGACTGGAGAGGTGACTGCTGGGAATAGGACATTATATACAGTAACACCAGGGGACGTGTCTGGGTGATGACTGGAGAGGTGACAGCTGGGAATGGGACATTATACAGTAACACCAGGGGATGTGTCTGGGTGATGACTGGAGAGGTGACTGCTGGGAATAGGACATTATATACAGTAACACCAGGGGACGTGTCTGGGTGATGACTGGAGAGGTGACAGCTGGGAATGGGGCATTATACAGTAAAACCAGGGTAAGTGTCTGGGTGATGACTGGAGAGGTGACTGCTGGGAATGGGACATTATACAGTAACACCAGGGGTCATGTCTGGGTGATGACTGGAGAGGTGACTGCTGGGAATGGGACATTGTACAGTAACACCAGGGGTCGTGTCTGGGTGATGACTGGAGAGGTGACTGCTGGGAATGGGACATTAAACAATAACACTAGGGGTCGTGTCCGAGTAATGACTGGAGAGGTGACTGGTGGGAATGGGGCATTATACAGTAACACCAGGGGACGTGTCCGAGTAATGACTGGAGAGGTGACTGCTGGGAATGGGGCATTATACAGTATCACCAGGGGATGTGTCTGGGTGATGACTGGAGAGGTGACTGCTGGGAAAGGGGCATTATACAGTAACACCGGGGGACGTGTCTGGGTGATGACTGGAGAGGTGACTGCTGGGAATAGGACATTATATACAGTAACACCAGGGGACGTGTCTGGGTGATGACTGGAGAGGTGACAGCTGGGAATGGGACATTATACAGTAACACCAGGGGATGTGTCTGGGTGATGACTGGAGAGGTGACTGCTGGGAATGGGACATTATACAGCAACACAAGGGGACGTGTCTGGGTGATGACTGGAGAGGTGACTGCTGGGAATGGGACATTATACAGTAACACCAGGGGTCATGTCTGGGTGATGACTGCTGGGAAAGGGGCATTATACTGTAACACCAGGGGACGTGTCCGAGTAATGACTGGAGAGGTGACAGCTGGGAATGGGACATTATACAGTAACACCAGGGGATGTGTCTGGGTGATGACTGGAGAGGTGACTGCTGGGAATGGGGCATTATACAGTGTCACCGGGGGACGTGTCTGGGTGATGACTGGAGAGGTGACTGCTGGTAATAGGACATTATATACAGTAACACCAGGGGACGTGTCTGGGTGATGACTGGAGAGGTGACAGCTGGGAATGGGACATTATACAGTAACACCAGGGGATGTGTCTGGGTGATGACTGGAGAGGTGACTGCTGGTAATAGGACATTATATACAGTAACACCAGGGGACGTGTCTGGGTGATGACTGGAGAGGTGACTGCTGGGAACGGGACATTATACAGTAACACCAGGGGTCGTGTCCGAGTAATGACTGGAGAGGTGACTGCTGGGAATGGGGCATTATACAGGATCACCAGCGGATGTGTCTGGGTGATGGCTGGAGAGGTGACTGCTGGGAATGGGTCATTATACAATAACACCAGGGGACGTGTCCGAGTAATGACTGGAGAGGTGACTGCTGGGAATGGGGCAATATAAAGTAACACCAGGGGACGTGTCCGAGTAATGACTGGAGAGGTGACTGCTGGGAATGGGGCATTATACAGTATCACCAGGGGATGTGTCTGGGTGATGGCTGGAGAGGTGACTGCTGGGAATGGGGCATTATAGAGTAACACCAGGGGTCGTGTCTGGGTGATGACTGGAGAGGTGACTAGTGGGAATGGGACATAATACAGTAACACCAGGGGTCCTGTCTGGGTGATGACTGAAGAGGTGACTGCTGGGAATGGGACATTATACAGTAACACGAGGGGATGTGTCTGGGTGATGACTGGAGAGGTGACTGCTGGGAACGCGACATTATACAGTAACACCAGGGGTCGTGTCTGGGTGATGACTGGAGAGGTGACTGCTGGGAATTGGACATTATACAGTAACACCAGGGTTATTGTCTGGGTGATGACTGGAGAGGTGACTGCTGGGAATGGGACATTATACAGTAACACCAGGGGTCATGTCTGGGTGATGACTGGAGAGGTGACTGCTGGGAATGGGACATTGTACAATAACACCAGGGGTCGTGTCTGGGTGATGACTGGAGAGGTGACTGCTGGGAATGGGACATTAAACAATAACACCAGGTAACGTGTCCGAGTAATGACTGGAGAGGTGACTGCTGGGAATGGGGCATTATACAGTAACACCGGGGCACGTGTCCGAGTAATGACTGGAGAGGTGACTGCTGGGAATGGGGCATTATACAGTATCACCAGGGGATGTGTCTGGGTGATGACTGGAGAGGTGACTGCTGGGAATGGGGCATTATACAGTAACACCGGGGGACGTGTCTGGGTGATGACTGGAGAGGTGACTGCTGGGAATAGGACATTATATACAGTAACACCAGGGGACGTGTCTGGGTGATGACTGGAGAGGTGACTGCTGGGAATGGGGCATTATAGAGTAACACCAGGGGTCGTGTCTGGGTGATGACTGGAGAGGTGACTGCTGGGAATAGGACATTATATACAGTAACACCAGGGGACGTGTCTGGGTGATGACTGGAGAGGTGACTGCTCGGAATGGGACATTATACAGTAACACCAGGGTAAGTGTCTGAGTGATGACTGGAGAGGTGACTGCTAGGAATGGGACATTATATACAATAACACCAGGGGACGTGTCCGAGTAATTACTGGAGAGGTGACTGCTGAGAATCGGGCATTATACAGTAACACCAGCGGATGTGTCTGGGTGATGGCTGGAGAGGTGACTGCTGGGAATGGGGCATTATAAAGTAACACCAGGGGTCGTGTCTGGGTGATGACTGGAGAGGTGACTAGTGGGAATGGGACATTATACAGTAACACCAGGGGTCGTGTCTGGGTGATGACTGAAGAGGTGACTGCTGGGAATGGGACATTATACAGTAACACCAGGGGATGTGTCTGGGTGATGACTGGAGAGGTGACTGCTGGGAACGGGACATTATACAGTAACACCAGGGGTCGTGTCTGGGTGATGACTGGAGAGGTGACTGCTGGGAATGGGACATTATACAGTAACACCAGGGGTCATGTCTGGGTGATGACTGGAGAGGTGACTGCTGGGAATGGGACATTATACAGTAACACCAGGGGACGTGTCCGAGTAATGACTGGAGAGGTGACTGCTGGGAATGGGGCATTATACAGGATCACCAGCGGATGTGTCTGGGTGATGGGAGAGGTGACTGCTGGGAATGGGACATTATACAATAACACCAGGGGATGTGTCCGAGTAATGACTGGAGAGGTGACTGCTGGGAATGGGGCATTATACAGTAACACCAGGGGACATTTCCGATTAATGACTGGAGAGGTGACTGCTGGGAATGGGGCATTATACAGTATCACCAGGGGATGTGTCTGGGTGATGGCTGGAGAGGTGACTGCTGGGAATGGGGCATTATAGAGTAACACCAGGGGTCGTGTCTGGGTGATGACTGGAGAGGTGACTAGTGGGAAAGGGACATTATACAGTAACACCAGGGGTCGTGTCTGGGTGATGACTGAAGAGGTGACTGCTGGGAATGGGACATTATACAGTAACACCAGGGGATGTGTCTGGGTGATGACTGGAGAGGTGACTGCTGGGAACGGGACATTATACAGTAACACCAGGGGTCGTGTCTGGGTGATGACTGGAGAGGTGACTGCTGGGAATGGGACATTGTACAGTAACACCAGGGGTCGTGTCTGGGTGATGACTGGAGAGGTGACTGCTGGGAATGGGACATTAAACAATAACACCAGGGGACGAGTCCGAGTAATGACTGGAGAGGTGACTGCTGGGAATGGGGCATTATACAGTAACACCAGGGGACGTGTCCGGGTAATGACTGGAGAGGTGACTGCTGGGAATGGGGCATTATACAGTATCACCAGGGGATGTGTCTGGGTGATGACTGGAGAGGTGACTGCTGGGAATGGGGCATTATACAGTAACACCAGGGGTCGTGTCTGGGTGATGACTGGAGAGGTGACTGCTGGGAATGGGACATTATACAGTAACACCAGGGGTCATGTCTGGGTGATGACTGGAGAGGTGACTGCTGGGAATGGGACATTATACAGTAACACCAGGGGACGTGTCCGAGTAATGACTGGAGAGGTGACTGCTGGGAATGGGGCATTATACAGGATCACCAGCGGATGTGTCTGGGTGATGGGAGAGGTGACTGCTGGGAATGGGACATTATACAGTAACACGGGGGGACGTGTCTGGGTGATGACTGGAGAGGTGACTGCTGGGAATAGGACATTATATACAGTAACACCAGGGGACGTGTCTGGGTGATGACTGGAGAGGTGACAGCTGGGAATGGGACATTATACAGTAACACCAGGGGATGTGTCTGGGTGATGACTGGAGAGGTGACTGCTGGGAATAGGACATTATATACAGTAACACCAGGGGACGTGTCTGGGTGATGACTGGAGAGGTGACAGCTGGGAATGGGGCATTATACAGTAAAACCAGGGTAAGTGTCTGGGTGATGACTGGAGAGGTGACTGCTGGGAATGGGACATTATACAGTAACACCAGGGGTCATGTCTGGGTGATGACTGGAGAGGTGACTGCTGGGAATGGGACATTGTACAGTAACACCAGGGGTCGTGTCTGGGTGATGACTGGAGAGGTGACTGCTGGGAATGGGACATTAAACAATAACACCAGGGGTCGTGTCCGAGTAATGACTGGAGAGGTGACTGGTGGGAATGGGGCATTATACAGTAACACCAGGGGACGTGTCCGAGTAATGACTGGAGAGGTGACTGCTGGGAATGGGGCATTATACAGTATCACCAGGGGATGTGTCTGGGTGATGACTGGAGAGGTGACTGCTGGGAAAGGGGCATTATACAGTAACACCGGGGGACGTGTCTGGGTGATGACTGGAGAGGTGACTGCTGGGAATAGGACATTATATACAGTAACACCAGGGGACGTGTCTGGGTGATGACTGGAGAGGTGACAGCTGGGAATGGGACATTATACAGTAACACCAGGGGATGTGTCTGGGTGATGACTGGAGAGGTGACTGCTGGGAATGGGACATTATACAGCAACACAAGGGGACGTGTCTGGGTGATGACTGGAGAGGTGACTGCTGGGAATGGGACATTATACAGTAACACCAGGGGTCATGTCTGGGTGATGACTGCTGGGAAAGGGGCATTATACTGTAACACCAGGGGACGTGTCCGAGTAATGACTGGAGAGGTGACAGCTGGGAATGGGACATTGGCCCTCATTCCGAGTTGTTCGCTCGCAAGGCGATTATAGCAGAGTTACACACGCTAAGCCGCCGCCTACTGGGAGTGAATCTAAACATCTTAAATGTGCGACCGATGTATTCGCAATATTGCGATCAAAACCGAGTTAGCAGTTTCTGAGTAACTCCAGACTTACTCTGCCTGTGCGATCAATTCAGTGCTTTTCGGTCCCGGCTGACGTCATAAACACACCCAGCGTTCGCCCAAGCACTCCCACCGTTTCTCCAGACACGCCTGCGTTTTTTCCGGAAACGGTAGCGTTTCCTGCCACACGCCCCTAAAACGCCGTACATCCGCCCAGTAACACCCATTTCCTGTCAATCACAATGCGTTCTCCGGAGCGACGAAAAAGCCGTGAGTAAAATTACTTTCTTCTTAGTAAAGTTACTTGACGCATGCGCAGTGCGAACATTACGCATGCGCACTAAGAGAATTCTCACTGCGATGCGATGAAAAATACCGAGCGAACAACTCGGAATGAGGGCCCTTATACAGTAACACCAGGGGATGTGTCTGGGTGATGACTGGAGAGGTGACTGCTGGGAATGGGGCATTATACAGTGTCACCGGGGGACGTGTCTGGGTGATGACTGGAGAGGTGACTGCTGGTAATAGGACATTATATACAGTAACACCAGGGGACGTGTCTGGGTGATGACTGGAGAGGTGACAGCTGGGAATGGGACATTATACAGTAACACCAGGGGATGTGTCTGGGTGATGACTGGAGAGGTGACTGCTGGTAATAGGACATTATATACAGTAACACCAGGGGACGTGTCTGGGTGATGACTGGAGAGGTGACTGCTGGGAATGGGGCATTATACAGTAACACCAGGGGATGTGTCTGGGTGATGACTGGAGAGGTGACTGCTGGGAATGGGGCATTATACAGTGTCACCGGGGGACGTGTCTGGGTGATGACTGGAGAGGTGACTGCTGGGAATAGGACATTATACAGTAACACCAGGGGTCATGTCTGGGTGATGACTGCTGGGAAAGGGGCATTATACAGTAACACCAGGGGACGTGTCTGGGTGATGACTGGAGAGGTGACTGCTGGGAATGGGACATTATACAGTAACACCAGGGGTCATGTCTGGGTGATGACTGCTGGGAAAGGGGCATTATACAGTAACACCAGGAGACGTGTCCGAGTAATGACTGGAGAGGTGACTGCTAAGAATGGGGCATTATACAGTAACACCAGGGGATGTGTCTGGGTGATGACTGGAGAGGTGACTGCTGGGAATGGGGCATTATACAGTGTCACCGGGGGACGTGTCTGGGTGATGACTGGAGAGGTGACAGCTGGGAATGGGACATTATACAGTAACACCAGGGGATGTGTCTGGGTGATGACTGGAGAGGTGACTGCTGGTAATGGGGCATTATACAGTAACACCAGGGGATGTGTCTGGGTTGTGACTGGAGAGGTGACTGCTGGGAATGGGGCAATATACAGTAACACCATGGGATATGTCTGGGTGATGACTGGAGAGGTGACTGCTGGGAATGGGACATTATACAGTAACACCAGGGGTCATGTCTGGGTGATGACTGCTGGGAATGGGATATTATACAGTAACACCAGGGGATATGTGTGGGTGATGACTGGTGAGGTGGCTGCTAGGAATGGGGCATTATACAGTAACACCAGGGGACGTGTCTGGGTGATGACTGGAGAGGTGACAGCTGGGAATGGGACATTATACAGTAACACCAGGGGATGTGTCTGGGTGATGACTGGAGAGGTGACTGCTGGGAATGGGACATTATACAGCAATACAAGGGGACGTGTCTGGGTGATGACTGGAGAGGTGACTGCTGGGAATGGGACATTATAAAGTAACACCAGGGGATGTGTCCGAGTAATGACTGGAGAGGTGACTGCTGAGAATGGGGTATTATACAGTAACACCAGGGGATGTGTCTGGGTGATGACTGGAGAGGTGACTGCTGGGAATGGGGTATTATACAGTAAGACCAGGGGATGTGTCTGGGTGATGACTGGAGAGGTGACTGCTGGGAATGGGACATTATACAGTAACACCAGGGGATGTGTCTGGGTGATGACTGGAGAGGTGACTGCTGGGAATGGGGCATTATACAGTAACACCAGGGGATGTGTCTGGGTGATGACTGGAGAGGTGACTGCTGGGAATGGGGCATTATACAGTGTCACCGGGGGACGTGTCTGGGTGATGACTGGAGAGGTGACTGCTGGGAATAGGACATTATATACAGTAACACCAGGGGACGTGTCTGGGTGATGACTGGAGAGGTGACAGTTGGGAATGGGACATTATACAGTAACACCAGGGGATGTGTCTGGGTGATGACTGGAGAGGTGACTGCTGGTAATGGGGCATTATACAGTAACACCAGGGGATGTGTCTGGGTGATGACTGGAGAGGTGACTGCTGGGAATGGGGCATTATACAGTAACACCATGGGATATGTCTGGGTGATGACTGGAGAGGTGACTGCTGGGAATGGGACATTATACAGTAACACCAGGGGTCATGTCTGGGTGATGACTGCTGGGAATGGGATATTATACAGTAACACCAGGGGATATGTGTGGGTGATGACTGGTGAGGTGGCTGCTAGGAATGGGGCATTATAGAGTAACACCAGGGTAAGTGTCTGGGTGATGACTGGAGAGGTGACTGCTGGGAATGGGACATTATACAGTAACACCAGGGGTCGTGTCTGGGTGATGACTGAAGAGGTGACTGCTGGGAATGGGACATTATACAGTAACACCAGGGTTCATGTCTGGGTGATGACTGGAGAGGTGACTGCTGGGAATAGGACATTAAATACAGTAACACCAGGGGACGTGTCTGGGTGATGACTGGAGAGGTGACAGCTGGGAATGGGACATTATACAGCAACACAAGGGGACGTGTCTGGGTGATGACTGGAGAGGTGACTGCTGGGAATGGGACATTATACAGTAACACCAGGGGTCATGTCTGGGTGATGACTGCTGGGAATGGGGCATTATACAGTAACACCAGGGGACGTGTCCGAGTAATGACTAGAGAGGTGACTGCTGAGAATGGGGCATTATACAGTAACACCAGGGGATGTGTCTGGGTGATGACTGGGGAGGTGACTGCTGGGAATGGGGCATTATACAGTGTCACCGGGGGACGTGTCTGGGTGATGACTGGAGAGGTGACTGCTGGGAATAGGACACTATATACAGTAACACCAGGGGACGTGTCTGGGTGATGACTGGAGAGGTGACAGCTGGGAATGGGACATTATACAGTAACACCAGGGGATGTGTCTGGGTGATGACTGGAGAGGTGACTGCTGGGAATGGGGCATTATACAGTAACACCAGGGGATGTGTCTGGGTGATGACTGCTTGGAATGGGATATTATACAGTAACACCAGGGGATATGTCTGGGTGATGTCTGGTGAGGTGGCTGCTGGGAATGGGGCATTATACAGTAACACCAGGGGTCGTGTCTGGGTGATGACTGAAGAGGTGACTGCTGGGAATGGGACATTATACAGTAACACCAGGGTTCATGTCTGGGTGATGACTGGAGAGGTGACTGCTGGGAATAGGACATTATATACAGTAACACCAGGGGACGTTTCTGGGTGATGACTGGAGAGGTGACAGCTGGGAATGGGACATTATACAGTAACACCAGGGGATGTGTCTGGGTGATGACTGGAGAGGTGACAGCTGGGAATGGGACATTATACAGCAACACAAGGGGACGTGTCTGGGTGATGACTGGAGAGGTGACTGCTGGGAATGGGACATTATACAGTAACACCAGGGGTCATGTCTGGGTGATGACTGCTGGGAATGGGGCATTATACAGTAACACCAGGGGACGTGTCCGAGTAATGACTGGAGAGGTGACTGCTGAGAATGGGGCATTATACAGTAACACCAGGGGATGTGTCTGGGTGGTGACTGGGGAGGTGACTGCTGGGAATGGGGCATTTTACAGTGTCACCGGGGGACGTGTCTGGGTGATGACTGGAGAGGTGACTACTGGGAATAAGACATTATATACAGTAACACCAGGGGACGTTTCTGGGTGATGACTGGAGAGGTGACAGCTGGGAATGGGACATTATACAGTAACACCAGGGGATGTGTCTGGGTGATGACTGGAGAGGTGATTGCTGGGAATGGGGCATTATACAGTAACACCAGGGGATGTGTCTGGGTGATGACTGGAGAGGTGACTCCTGGGAATGGGGCATTATACAGTAACACCATGGGATATGTCTGGGTGATGCCTGGAGAGGTGACTGCTGGGAATGGGACATTATACAGTAACACAAGGGAACGTGTCTGGGTCATGACTGGGAGGTGACTGCTGGGAATGGGATATTATACAGTAACACCAGGGGATATGTCTGGGTGATGTCTGGTGAGGTGGCTGCTGGGAATGGGGCATTATAGAGTAACACCAGGGTAAGTGTCTGGGTGATGACTGGAGAGGTGACTGCTGGGAATGGGACATTATACAGTAACACCAGGGGTCGTGTCTGGGTGATGACTGAAGAGGTGACTGCTGGGAATGGGACATTATACAGTAACACCAGGGTTCATGTCTGGGTGATGACTGGAGAGGTGACTGCTGGGAACGGGACATTATACAGTAACACCAGGGGTCGTGTCTGGGTGATGACTGGAGAGGTGGCTGCTGGGAATGTGGCATTATACAGTATCATCAGCGGATATGTCTGGGTGATGGCTGGAAAGGTGACTGCTGGGAATGGGGCATTATACAGTAACACCAGGGGACATCTCTTGGTGATGACTGGAGAGGTGACTGCTGGGAATGGGACATTATATAGTAACACCAGGGGATGCGTCTGGGTGATGACTGGAGAGGTGACTGCTGGGAATGGGACATTATACAGTAACACCAGGGGATGTGTCTGTGTGATGACTGGAGAGGTGACTGCTGGGAATGGGACATTATACAGTAACACCAGGGTTCATGTCTGGGTGATGACTGGAGAGGTGACTGGCGGGAATGGGGCTTATACAGTAACACCAGGGGACGATGTGTGGGTGATGACTGGAGAGGTGACTAGTGGGAATGGGACATTATACAGTAACACCAGGGGATGTGTCTGGGTGATGACTGAAGAGGTGACTGCTGGTAATGGGACATTATACAGTAACACCAGGGGACGTGTCTGGGTGATGACTGGAGAGGTGACTGGCGGGAATGGGACATTATACAGTAACACCAGGGGACTTCTCTAGGTGATGACTGGAGAGGTGACTGCTGGGAATGGGACATTATACAGTAACACCAGGGTTCATGTCTGGGTGATGACTGGAGAGGTGACTGCTGGGAATGGGGCATTATACAGTAACACCAGGGCATGTGTCTGGGTGATGACTGGAGAGGTGACTGCTGGGAATGGGGCATTATACAGTAACACCAGGGGATGTGTCTGGGTGATGACTAGAGAGGTGACTGCTGGGAATGGGGCATTATACAGTAACACCAGGGGATGTGTCTGGGTGATGACTGGAGAGGTGACTGCTGGGAATGGGACATTATACAGTAACACCAGGGGATGTGTCTGGGTGATGACTGTATCACTGTGTGTGTGTCAGGTGTCTATAAGGTGTCAGGATGTCACTGTCTATGTCTCCATGCAGGAGGGGGAGTATATAGAGGAACACAGGTGTTTGTACAAGGACGTAATGATGGAGAATCACCGGCCGCTCACATCACCGGGTCAGAGGAGACTGTCATGTATTGTACAGGGGAGAGCAGGTATGGGGGCCCCTATATAGACACATCACCTGATAATCACATATATACACTGTACTCAGTCACTGTGTGTCTCCTACAGATGGGCCCAGTAACAGAGATACCCCAGAGAGATGTCCCCGTCCTCTGTATTCCCAGGACTGTACAGAGGAGAATCACAGGATCCCACAGGAGGATCAGGTAGGTGGGATTTAGAGTCTCATCAATATACCAAAGTGACTGTCACTATATGATCTGTAGAGGAGCTGTGTGTATTATACACTGATATTATACTGTTTCACCTCATTTTAATCTGACTATATTGAAATATCATTATAGGGTTTTTTTTTATTTTTTAGGTAGAACGTCTGTCTAATATTAAAACAGAAGATATAGAAGGAGAAGAAGAGACGTATGTGACTGATATAAAGGCAGAAGATATAGAGGGAGAAGGAGAGACGTATGTGACTGATATAAAGACAGAAGATATAGAGGGAGAAGAAGAGACGTATGTGACTGATATAACGGCAGAAGATACAGAGGGAGAAGAGACGTATGTGACTGATATAAAGGCAGATGATATAGAGGGAGAAGAAGAGATGTATGTGACTGATATAAAGTCAGAAGATATAGAGGGAGAAGAAGAGACGTATGTGACTGATATAAAGGCAGAAGATACAGAGGGAGAAGAAGAGACGTATGTGACTGATATATAGGCAGAAGATACAGATGGAGAAGAAGAGACGTATGTGACTGATATAAAGGCAGAAGATATAGAGGTAGAAGAAGAGACGTATGTGACTGATATAAAGACAGAAGATATAGAGGGAGAAGAAGAGACGTATGTGACTGATATAAAGGCAGAAAATAAAGAGGAAGAAGAGACGTATGTGACGGATATAAAGGCAGAAGATATAGAGGGAGAAGAAGAGACGTATGTGACTGATATAAAGGCAGAAGATATAGAGGGAGAAGAAGAGACGTATGTGACTGATATAACGGCAGAAGATACAGAGGGAGAAGAAGAGACGTATGTGACTGATATAAAGGCAGAAGATACAGAGGGAGAAGAAGAGACGTATGTGACTGATATAAAGGCAGAAGACACAGAGGGAGCAGAAGAGACGTATGTGAAGGGTGATCAGCAGTGTAAGGAGGAGGAGATCCCTAAAGATATCAGCACAGGTGAGTAATAAACACTTTTCTCTGGCGTCTACTTTACTTTACTACTTTACTAGATTAATTTATTTTTTTATATTTTTTAATTTATTAATTATTATTAAATATTATAAATAATAAATATATTATATTATAAATAAATAAATAATAAAAATTATTAAATAATTATTAATTAAATTTAATAAATTTATAATTTAATTAGATATTTAATAGATAGTACGTTACTAGATGTAGTGCGGGCTTTGAAGATTTATGTGGCCAGAACGGCTAAGGTCAGGAAAACGGAGTCGCTGTTTGTCCTGTATGCATCCAACAAGTTGGGTGCTCCTGCTTCAAAGCAGACTATTGCTCGCTGGATCTGTAACACTATTCAGCAGGCTCATTCTGCGGCTGGATTGCCGCTGCCAAAATCAGTAAAGGCCCATTCCACAAGGAAGGTGGGCTCTTCTTGGGCGGCTGCCCGAGGGGTCTCGGCATTACAACTTTGCCGAGCAGCTACTTGGTCGGGATCAAACACATTTGCAAAGTTCTACAGGTTTGATACCCTAGCTGAGGGGACCTTGAGTTTGCTCATTCGGTGCTGCAGAGTCATCCGCACTCTCCCGCCCGTTTGGGTGCTTTGGTATAATCCCCATGGTCCTTACTGAGTCCCCAGCATCTACTTAGGACGTTAGAGAAAATAAGATTTTACTCACCGGTAAATCTATTTCTCCTAGTCCGCAGTGGATGCTGGGCGCCCGTCCCAAGTGCGGACTTCTTCTGCAATACTTGTATATAGTTATTGCTTAATAAAGGGTTATGTTATGTTACATCAGGTTGTCTAATGGTTGTAATTGTTTCATACTGTTAACTAGGTAAGTTTATCACAAGTTATACGGTGTGATTGGTGTGGCTGGTATGAGTCTTACCCTGGATTCCAAAATCCTTTCCTTGTAATGTTAGCTCGTCCGGGCACAGTTTCCTTAACTGAGGTCTGGAGGAGGGACATAGAGAGAGGAGCCAGTGCACACCAGTAGTCCTAATTCTTTTCTAGAGTGCCCTATCTCCTGCGGAGCCCGTCTATTCCCCATGGTCCTTACGGAGTCCCCAGCATCCACTACGGACTACGAGAAATAGATTTACCGGTGAGTAATGTTTTACACAGAAATCACAACTTGTTACACATCACAGAAGTCACACAGGTGAGAAGCCATTTCCATACTCTGAGAAATAAATCGGCACTTGTTGCACACATTAGACATCACTCAGTTGAGGAACCATTTTAATCTTCTGGAGTATACTCATCATTGCCATGCGTTGTTCTTCAAGGTTCTTATCGTATCTCCTATGCTTTTTGCAATATACATGCAACCGCAGGGTGAAATAATCAGATGTCATGCCCTCATCTACCACTGCTATACAGATGACCTGTCTTTTGCTGCGGGTACTGAGAAACCAGTACCAATCCAGCAGGGCTACAACTCAGCTTTACTACCAACCAGATGCCACATAACACCCATTCTCTGTTCCCTCCACCGGCTGCCTGTAAGATGGTGACTGTTACATAATCTTACTGACTCTGCCAGCCCTACATGACCAGGGTCCAAGGTACCAGAAGCAGCTTCTGCCTCCTTACTGTCCTACTTGCTTCCATCTGCAGATGGACTGTTACCAGCAGTACCAAGAAACCCCAAGCAGTGCTGAGATGTCAGAGGGGAGACAGGGTGGGTGGCACTATTGCTGTATCGGTGGCACTGTCTGGGTAATATTATCCCCAAGCAGAGCTGAGGGGGTACTCGGGGTGGCTGGCAGTAGTGGGGACTGCAGGAGGCAGTGTCTGTGTGAGAATCTTGTCCTCAAGCAGAGTTAAGGTGTCAGAGGGGGAGACAAGGTGGTGAAAGTAGTGGAAAGGAGACAGGGCGGGTGGCAGTAGTGGGGAGGGGACGGGGTGGGTGGCAGTAGTGGGGGTGAGGCAGGGTGAGTGGCATTAGTGGAGGGAGGCAGGGCGGTGGCAGTAGTGGGTGTAGACAGGGCGGTGGCAGTAGTGTGGGGGGAGACGGTGGGTAGCAGTAGTGGGGGAGACAGCGGTAGCAGTAGTGGGGGGAGACAGGGTGGGTAGCAGTAGTGGGGGGAGACAGGGCGAATGGAATTAGTGGAGGGAGGCAGGGCGGTGGCATTTGTGGAGGGTGGCAGTAGTGGGGGGAGACAGGGTGGGTGGCAGTACTGGGGGGAGACGGTGGGTGGCAGTAGTGGGGGGAGACAGGGTGGGTGGCAGCAGTGGGGGGAGACAGGGTGGGTGGCAGTAATGGGGGGAGACAGGGTGGGTGGCAGTAGTGGGGGGAGACAGGGTGGGTGGCAGTAGTGGGGGGAGACAGGGTGGTTGACAGCAGTGGGGATAGACAGGGCAGGTGAAAGTAGTGGGGGGAGATAGGGCGGGTGACAGTAGTGGGGGGAGACAGGGTGGGTGGCCGCAGTGCAGTACCAGGGGCTGCTGGAGGCAGTAAAGAGGTGTATGGGTCCCGCACAGAATCAGTTGATAATTAGACCTAATGATGATTCTGCTTCCTTATTTCTAATTAATCCCTTGTATGTGTTACTGTTATTTGCTGTGTCAGCCTTTATGTGTGTTCTGTGTAATAATCCTGAAAGTAGTGCTGCTACCGATCTCATATCATTTGTAGTAACTTGGAAAAGATGAGATATGAGGTGCACTCTGGAAGCTTATAGGGGGTTAATCAGAGATGAACGCAGATGTGACATCACGCAGCCCCCGGAAAATGGTCCCGGCCCGCCCGCGTTCACACATCAGGGATGTGACCGCAATGTGTGTGTCTGCGCGGCCGATGCGCATGTGCATTGTGCCACCACCAGCAAACTGCTGCGGGCCGCTATTGCGGCTGGGTCTGAATGACCCCCATAGGGTTTTGGCTCTCCTGATATCTATCTGTTATACTTACCTGCAATGCTATAATGTAACTTTAATTGTTTCTGTGCTTTAAAGGATATTTTATCCATGTTGTGCAGAGCAAAGTATTTTTTAAGTTTAAAATATAGAGAAAAATCTGTGTATTAAAGATATGAAATAAAGTTGTTTAAAAACAAAAGATTTCCGTTGAGTCTTTTTATGTGTCTGTGTATCATCTTATTTCCAGATAATTGTCGCTATGGTGACAGAAACAATTTCCTGTTAATGTGTCACTTGTAGTGTTACTTTTGTGTCCACATAATATCAGTGTCGCTGTGTATAAATATCCCATCTGGTGTATAAAGGTGGGTACACACGCTGCCAATGTGACTGTACTTATGTACATATGTACCTGTTATTGTGGCTATGTGCGATTGTGACAGCTCATGTGAATAGTGGGTGACATTACAGGGGGGGTCTCTGTGTAACTAATTAGTGGCAGACATTTTATATCAGTGCATTTATGTGGATTGGGGGCAGTGGCCTGTCAGGAAGCTGCAATTACATCATTCCCGTGTGTGTGTGTGTGTGTGTGTGTGTGTGTGTGTGTGTATATATATATATATATATATATATATATATATATGTATTTGTTTTAAATAAATGATGTCTATTCAAATGTTCTGGGTGTTTTTTTTTACTTGTAGGGGAATTAGGGTTGTTGTATTTGGAAAAATAAACTTACCTGACCCTTGCCTGGAAACGTCCATGTATGAAGGTATGGGAGATACCTGCTGCAGTCCCTTCTTACATTTGGGAGGTACAGTAATTTTGGGGGAATTAGCAGCAAATAACCAGTAGAGGAATCCGGCGTATCCCACAGAATATCAGTGCTGCCACCATACATTGGGGAGAGAAGATAAAGGGCCTAATTCAGACCTGTTTGGTGCTGTCAGAATTTGCACAGCAGCCGATCAGGTTAGAACTGTGCATTCGCCGGCACCGCAGTGCACCGGCGCATAGCAGACAGCCAACAGCTGTTGTAGCCCTGCGAACGCCTCTGCCTGATTGACAGGCAGAGGTGTTTGCTGGGCGGGAGGGGGCAAAATGGTGGCGTTTAGCCGCCGTTTTAGGGGCACGGTCCAGGCAATGCAGGCATGTCCAGACCATGTGTGGGACTGACCGCGGCAGCTTCGTGATATCACATGCAGCCACTGTGACCTGAGGACCTCCCGGCCAGCAAAATCTTTACTTTCAAGGTGTGTGTGTCTTGTCTTTTTTTGGGTATTTTTTTAGTAGTAGTACTACAGGTACCAGCGGGCCCGTTTTTCCGCCGCATGCTGGTACTTGTGGTTCTCCAAGTACCAGCATGCGGGGGAGGCTTGCTGGGACTTGTAGTACTGCTACTAAAAACAATATCTTTTCATTTACAACAAAGGCTATCAGCCCCCCATCCGCAGCCCATTGGATGGGGGGGGACAGCCTCGGGCTTCACCCCTGGCCCTTGGGTGGCTGGGGGGGGACCCCTTGATTGAAGGGGTCCCCACTCCCCCAGGGTACCCCGGCCAGGGGTGACTAGTTGGATTTTTGATACCACGGCCGCAGGGCACTATATAAAAGTGACCCCCGGCTGTGGCATTATCTGTCCAGCTAGTGGAGCCCGGTGCTGGTTTTAAAAATACGGGGGACCCCTACTCTTTTTGTCCCCCATATTTTTGGAACCAGGACCAGGCGCAGAGCCCGATGCTGGTTGCTTAAATATGGGGGAACCCCTGTCATTTCCCCCCCCATATTTCTGCAACCAGGATCGGCTCAAAGAGCCCGAGGCTGGTTATGCTTAGGAGGGGGGACCCCACGCATTTTTTTGTGTGAAAAAAACAACTTTCCCACCCCTTCCCACTGATAGACATGCACGGATCTCATGGATCCCTGCATGCCTATGCAATCACGGCTCAAAAAAGCAGGTCTGTTTTTTTTTAGCACTTTTTTGCGATTTGTAATTTTTCACGGCAGTGTTTTCCTCTTTGGAGATTTGCACTTTTTAGTAAATGACCGAGTTCTACTAATTTGCTGGCGTATTTTGACCGATGGTGTATTCATTCGTATTTTTTTACAACTACTTCCAAAAAAATACGAATGCCCTCATCTCTGCCGTGATTTGAGTTTAGTAAATTACCGAGATGACACTTTGAAGAAAAGACGGCATCTCGGTCAAAATCGGGACCTTAGTAAATTTACCCCTGTGTCTCCAGGTAGTCTCGGTTCCCACTCTGCTCCCTGTGATTACCTGCTTTCCACCGCTGCATACTACCGGCCAGCACTCCAGTACACCGCCCACAGTTACCTGTGCTCTGGTTGGTACTTTGGGTTCCCTAGGATCCTGTGGGGTCTGCCAGTCTCCCTTCAGAGTTCTTCAGCCACGTCTTTGAATATCTGTGTTCTTCAGCCACATCTTGAATATCTGAGTTCTTCAGCCACGTGTTTGAATATCCAAGTTCTACAGCAACGTCTTCTAATACTCAGTATCCATACATCTTCAGACACGTTTAAATATCCAGTCACCACATTTCTTCAGAGTTCTTCAGCCCCATCTTCACGTATTCAGGCCCTCATTCCGAGTTGTTCGCTCGGTATTTTTCATCGCATCGCAGTGAAAATCTGCTTAGTACGCATGCGCAAAGTTCGCACTGCGACTGCGCCAAGTAACTTTACTATGAAGAAAGTATTTTTACTCACGGCTTTTTCTTCGCTCCGGCGATCGTAATGTGATTGACAGGAAATGGGTGTTACTGGGCGGAAACACGGCGTTTCAGGGGCCTGTGACTGAAAACGCTACCGTTTCCGGAAAAAACGCAGGAGTGGCCGGGGAAACGGTGGGAGTGCCTGGGCGAACGCTGGGTGTGTTTGTGACGTCAACCAGGAACGACAAGCACTGAAATGATCGCACAGGCAGAGTAAGTCTGGAGCTACTCTGAAACTGCTAAGTAGTTAGTAATCGCAATATTGCGAATACATCGGTCGCAATTTTAAGAAGCTAAGATTCACTCCCAGTAGGCGGCGGCTTAGCGTGTGTAACTCTGCTAAATTCGCCTTGCGACCGATCAACTCGGAATGAGGGCCTCAGTTTCTTCACTCCTAGTGATCTATATATAAATACTCAGACTCTACCAGTAATTTACAATCTCCTGGTCTCTTGCTACAATCATTTCACAGACCTTCATTCTTGAGTGTCTATCATACATAAACTTGTATGCTGTTCTCTCATTAAAGTATATGAGAAGAAACTATCCTCATCCTCCTCATTTCCTCCACACAAGGGCATCTACCCCTTCAGCTAGTCCACTCCCAATGGATTCACAAAAACAGCTTTTTGTGACAGTAAGCACCGGCCAGATGGATCCGTCAGGTGACCAAGCCAAACGCGAATAGTTCAGTTCATACAAAACAGCTTTTCATGACAAAACCTTTATTCACATTATGCTAGGGATGTCCATCACTGTATTACCCATGTAATGCCCCCGCCCTGTCTCCCCCTCTCACCCCTCACCTGGGTACATGCCCCTCACTGCCCACTAGGGATGTCCATCACTGAATTACCTGTGTAATACCCCCCACCCTGTCTCCTCCCTCTCACACCTCACCTGGGTACATGCCTCTCACTGCCCACTAGGGATGTCCATCACTGAATTACCTGTGTAATACCCCCCGCCCTGTCTCCTCCCTCTCACACCTCACCTGGGTACATGCCTCTCACTGCCCACTAGGGATGTCCATCACTGAATTACCTGTGTAATACCCCCCACCCTGTCTCCTCCCTCTCACACCTCACCTGGGTACATGCCTCTCACTGCCCACTAGGGATGTCCATCACTGAATTACCTGTGTAATACCCCCCGCCCTGTCTCCCCCCTCTCACACCTCACCTGGGTACATGCCCCTCACTGCCCACTAGGGATGTCCATCACTGAATTACCTGTGTAATGCCCCCGCCCTGTCTCCCCCCTCTCACACCTCACCTGGGTACATGCCCCTCACTGCCCACTAGGGATGTCCATCACTGTATTACCTGTGTAATGCCCCCCGCCCTGTCTCCCCCCTCTCACACCTCACCTGGGTACATGCCCCTCACTGCCCACTAGAGATGTCCATCACTGTATTACCTGTGTAATGCCCCCGCCCTGTCTCCCACTCTCACACCTCACCTGGGTACATGCCTCTCACTGCCCGCTAGGGATGTCCATCACTGTGTTACCTGTGTAATGCCCCCCGCCCTGTCTCCTCCCTCTCACACCTCACCTGGGTACATGCCTCTCACTGCTCACTAGAGATGTCCATCACTGTGTTACCTGTGTAATGCCCCCGCCCTGTCTCCTCCCTCTCACACCTCACCTGTGTACATGCCCCTCACTGCCCACTAGGGATGTCCATCACTGTATTACCTGTGTAATGCCCCCGCCCTGTCTCCTCCCTCTCACACCTCACCTGGGTACATGCCCCTCACTGCCTACTAGGGATGTCCATCACTGAATTACCTGGGTAATGCCCCCGCCCTGTCTCCTCCCTCTCACACCTCACCTGGGTACATGCCCCTCACTGCCCACTAGGGATGTCCATCACTGAATTACCTGTGTAATGCCCCCGCCCTGTCTCCTCCCTCTCACACCTCACCTGGGTACATGCCCCTCACTGCCCACTAGGGAGGGTTATCACTGAGTTACCTGTGTAATGCCCCCCGCCCTGTCTCCCCCCTCTCACACCTCACCTGGGTACATGCCCCTCAGTGCCCACTAGGGAATTCCATCACTGCATTACCTGTGTAATACCCCCGCCCTGTCTCCCCACTCTCACACCTCACCTGGGTACATGCCCCTCACTGCCCACTAGGGATGTCCATCACTGAATTACCTGTGTAATGCCCCCGCCCTGTCTCCTCCCTCTCACACCTCACCTGGGTACATGCCCCTCACTGCCCACTAGGGATGTCCATCACTGAATTACCTGTGTAATGCCCCCGCCCTGTCTCCTCCCTCTCACACCTCACCTGGGTACATGCCCCTCACTGCCCACTAGGGATGTCCATCACTGAATTACCTGTGTAATGCCCCCCGCCCTGTCTCCCCCCTCTCACACCTCACCTGGGTACATGCCCCTCACTGCCCACTAGGGATGTCCATCACTGAATTACCTGTGTAATGCCCCCCGCCCTGTCTCCCCCCTCTCACACCTCACCTGGGTACATGCCCCTCACTGCCCACTAGGGATGTCCATCACTGAATTACCTGTGTAATGCCCCCCGCCCTGTCTCCCCCCTCTCACACCTCACCTGGGTACATGCCTCTCACTGCCCACTAGGGATGTCCATCACTGAATTACCTGTGTAATGCCCCCCGCCCTGTCTCCCCCCTCTCACACCTCACCTGGGTACATGCCCCTCACTGCCCACTAGGGATGTCCATCACTGAATTACCTGTGTAATGCCCCCCGCCCTGTCTCCCCCCTCTCACACCTCACCTGGGTACATGCCCCTCACTGCCCACTAGGGATGTCCATCACTGAATTACCTGTGTAATGCCCCCCGCCCTGTCTCCCCCCTCTCACACCTCACCTGGGTACATGCCTCTCACTGCCCACTAGGGATGTCCATCACTGAATTACCTGTGTAATGCCCCCCGCCCTGTCTCCCCCCTCTCACACCTCACCTGGGTACATGCCCCTCACTGCCCACTAGGGATGTCCATCACTGAATTACCTGTGTAATGCCCCCCGCCCTGTCTCCCCCCTCTCACACCTCACCTGGGTACATGCCCCTCACTGCCCACTAGAGATGTCCATCACTGTATTACCTGTGTAATGCCCCCGCCCTGTCTCCCACTCTCACACCTCACCTGGGTACATTCCCCTCACTGCCCGCTAGGAATGGTTATCACTGAATTACCTGTGTAATGCCCCCCGCCCTGTCTCCCCCCTCTCACACCTCACCTGGGTACATGCCCCTCACTGCCCACTAGAGATGTCCATCACTGTATTACCTGTGTAATGCCCCCGCCCTGTCTCCCACTCTCACACCTCACCTGGGTACATGCCTCTCACTGCCCGCTAGGAATGTCCATCACTGTGTTACCTGTGTAATGCCCCCCGCCCTGTCTCCCCCCTCTCACACCTCACCTGGGTACATGCCTCTCACTGCTCACTAGAGATGTCCATCACTGTGTTACCTGTGTAATGCCCCCGCCCTGTCTTCTCCCTCTCACACCTCACCTGGGTACATGCCTCTCACTGCCCACTAGGGATGTCCATCACTGTGTTACCTGTGTAATGCCCCCCGCCCTGTCTCCCCCCTCTCACACCTCACCTGGGTACATGCCTCTCACTGCTCACTAGAGATGTCCATCACTGTGTTACCTGTGTAATGCCCCCGCCCTGTCTCCTCCCTCTCACACCTCACCTGTGTACATGCCCCTCACTGCCCACTAGGGATGTCCATCACTGTATTACCTGTGTAATGCCCCCGCCCTGTCTCCTCCCTCTCACACCTCACCTGGGTACATGCCCCTCACTGCCTACTAGGGATGTCCATCTCTGAATTACCTGGGTAATGCCCCCGCCCTGTCTCCTCCCTCTCACACCTCACCTGGGTACATGCCCCTCACTGCCCACTAGGGAGGGTTATCACTGAGTTACCTGTGTAATGCCCCCCGCCCTGTCTCCCCCCTCTCACACCTCACCTGGGTACATGCCCCTCAGTGCCCACTAGGGAATTCCATCACTGCATTACCTGTGTAATACCCCCGCCCTGTCTCCCCACTCTCACACCTCACCTGGGTACATGCCCCTCACTGCCCACTAGGGATGTCCATCACTGAATTACCTGTGTAATGCCCCCGCCCTGTCTCCTCCCTCTCACACCTCACCTGGGTACATGCCCCTCACTGCCCACTAGGGATGTCCATCACTGAATTACCTGTGTAATGCCCCCGCCCTGTCTCCTCCCTCTCACACCTCACCTGGGTACATGCCCCTCACTGCCCACTAGGGATGTCCATCACTGAATTACCTGTGTAATGCCCCCCGCCCTGTCTCCCCCCTCTCACACCTCACCTGGGTACATGCCCCTCACTGCCCACTAGGGATGTCCATCACTGAATTACCTGTGTAATGCCCCCCGCCCTGTCTCCCCCCTCTCACACCTCACCTGGGTACATGCCCCTCACTGCCCACTAGGGATGTCCATCACTGAATTACCTGTGTAATGCCCCCCGCCCTGTCTCCCCCCTCTCACACCTCACCTGGGTACATGCCTCTCACTGCCCACTAGGGATGTCCATCACTGAATTACCTGTGTAATGCCCCCCGCCCTGTCTCCCCCCTCTCACACCTCACCTGGGTACATGCCCCTCACTGCCCACTAGGGATGTCCATCACTGAATTACCTGTGTAATGCCCCCCGCCCTGTCTCCCCCCTCTCACACCTCACCTGGGTACATGCCCCTCACTGCCCACTAGGGATGTCCATCACTGAATTACCTGTGTAATGCCCCCCGCCCTGTCTCCCCCCTCTCACACCTCACCTGGGTACATGCCTCTCACTGCCCACTAGGGATGTCCATCACTGAATTACCTGTGTAATGCCCCCCGCCCTGTCTCCCCCCTCTCACACCTCACCTGGGTACATGCCCCTCACTGCCCACTAGGGATGTCCATCACTGAATTACCTGTGTAATGCCCCCCGCCCTGTCTCCCCCCTCTCACACCTCACCTGGGTACATGCCCCTCACTGCCCACTAGAGATGTCCATCACTGTATTACCTGTGTAATGCCCCCGCCCTGTCTCCCACTCTCACACCTCACCTGGGTACATTCCCCTCACTGCCCGCTAGGAATGGTTATCACTGAATTACCTGTGTAATGCCCCCCGCCCTGTCTCCCCCCTCTCACACCTCACCTGGGTACATGCCCCTCACTGCCCACTAGAGATGTCCATCACTGTATTACCTGTGTAATGCCCCCGCCCTGTCTCCCACTCTCACACCTCACCTGGGTACATGCCTCTCACTGCCCGCTAGGGATGTCCATCACTGTGTTACCTGTGTAATGCCCCCCGCCCTGTCTCCCCCCTCTCACACCTCACCTGGGTACATGCCTCTCACTGCTCACTAGAGATGTCCATCACTGTGTTACCTGTGTAATGCCCCCGCCCTGTCTCCTCCCTCTCACACCTCACCTGGGTACATGCCTCTCACTGCCCACTAGGGATGTCCATCACTGTGTTACCTGTGTAATGCCCCCGCCCTGTCTCCTCCCTCTCACACCTCACCTGGGTACATGCCTCTCACTGCCCACTAGGGATGTCCATCACTGAATTACCTGTGTAATGCCCCCCGCCCTGTCTCCCCCTTCTCACACCTCACCTGGGTACATGCCCCTCACTGCCCACTAGGGATGTCCATCACTGAATTACCTGTGTAATGCCCCCCGCCCTGTCTCCCCCCTCTCACACCTCACCTGGGTACATGCCCCTCACTGCCCACTAGGGATGTCCATCACTGAATTACCTGTGTAATGCCCCCCGCCCTGTCTCCCCCCTCTCACACCTCACCTGGGTACATGCCTCTCACTGCCCACTAGGGATGTCCATCACTGAATTACCTGTGTAATGCCCCCCGCCCTGTCTCCCCCCTCTCACACCTCACCTGGGTACATGCCCCTCACTGCCCACTAGGGATGTCCATCACTGAATTACCTGTGTAATGCCTCCCGCCCTGTCTCCCCCCTCTCACACCTCACCTGGGTACATGCCCCTCACTGCCCACTAGGGATGTCCATCACTGAATTACCTGTGTAATGCCCCCCGCCCTGTCTCCCCCCTCTCACACCTCACCTGGGTACATGCCTCTCACTGCCCACTAGGGATGTCCATCACTGAATTACCTGTGTAATGCCCCCCGCCCTGTCTCCCCCCTCTCACACCTCACCTGGGTACATGCCCCTCACTGCCCACTAGGGATGTCCATCACTGAATTACCTGTGTAATGCCCCCCGCCCTGTCTCCCCCCTCTCACACCTCACCTGGGTACATGCCCCTCACTGCCCACTAGAGATGTCCATCACTGTATTACCTGTGTAATGCCCCCGCCCTGTCTCCCACTCTCACACCTCACCTGGGTACATGCCTCTCACTGCCCGCTAGGGATTTCCATCACTGTATTACCTGTGTAATGCCCCCCGCCCTGTCTCCCCCCTCTCACACCTCACCTGGGTACATGCCCCTCACTGCCCACTAGAGATGTCCATCACTGTATTACCTGTGTAATGCCCCCGCCCTGTCTCCCACTCTCACACCTCACCTGGGTACATGCCCCTCACTGCCCGCTAGGGATGGTTATCACTGTGTTACCTGTGTAATGCCCCAGCCCTGTCTCCCACTCTCACACCTCACCTGGGTACATGCCCCTCACTGCCCGCTAGGAATGGTTATCACTGTATTACCTGTTTAATGCCCCCCGCCCTGTCTCCCCCCTCTCACACCTCACCTGGGTACATGCCCCTCACTGCCCACTAGAGATGTCCATCACTGTATTACCTGTGTAATGCCCCCGCCCTGTCTCCCCCTCTCACACCTCACCTGGGTACATGCCTCTCACTGCCCACTAGAGATGTCCATCACTGTATTACCTGTGTAATGCCCCCCGCCCTGTCTCCCCCCTCTCACACCTCACCTGGGTACATGCCTCTCACTGCCCACTAGGGATGTCCATTACTGTATTACCTGTGTAATGCCCCAGCCCTGTCTCCCCCCTCTCACACCTCACCTGGGTACATGCCCCTCACTGCCCACTAGGGATGTCCATCACTGTATTACCTGTGTAATGCCCCCCGCCCTGTCTCCCCCCTCTCACACCTCACCTGGGTACATGCCCCTCACTGCCCGCTAGGGATGGTTATCACTGTGTTACCTGTGTAATGCCCCCGCCCTGTCTCCCCCCTCTCACACCTCACCTGGGTACATGCCTCTCACTGCCCACTAGGGATGTCCATCACTGTATTACCTGTGTAATGCCCCCCGCCCTGTCTCCCCCCTCTCACACCTCACCTGGGTACATGCCCCTCACTGCCCACTAGGGATGTCCATCACTGAATTACCTGTGTAATGCCCCCCGCCCTGTCTCCCCCCTCTCACACCTCACCTGGGTACATGCCCCTCACTGCCCACTAGAGATGTCCATCACTGTATTACCTGTGTAATGCCCCCCGCCCTGTCTCCCCCCTCTCACACCTCACCTGGGTACATGCCCCTCACTGCCCACTAGGGATGTCCATCACTGAATTACCTGTGTAATGCCCCCCGCCCTGTCTCCCCCCTCTCACACCTCACCTGGGTACATGCCCCTCACTGCCCACTAGGGATGTCCATCACTGAATTACCTGTGTAATGCCCCCCGCCCTGTCTCCCCCCTCTCACACCTCACCTGGGTACATGCCTCTCACTGCCCACTAGGGATGTCCATCACTGAATTACCTGTGTAATGCCCCCCGCCCTGTCTCCCCCCTCTCACACCTCACCTGGGTACATGCCCCTCACTGCCCACTAGGGATGTCCATCACTGAATTACCTGTGTAATGCCCCCCGCCCTGTCTCCCCCCTCTCACACCTCACCTGGGTACATGCCCCTCACTGCCCACTAGGGATGTCCATCACTGAATTACCTGTGTAATGCCCCCCGCCCTGTCTCCCCCCTCTCACACCTCACCTGGGTACATGCCTCTCACTGCCCACTAGGGATGTCCATCACTGAATTACCTGTGTAATGCCCCCCGCCCTGTCTCCCCCCTCTCACACCTCACCTGGGTACATGCCCCTCACTGCCCACTAGGGATGTCCATCACTGAATTACCTGTGTAATGCCCCCCGCCCTGTCTCCCCCCTCTCACACCTCACCTGGGTACATGCCCCTCACTGCCCACTAGAGATGTCCATCACTGTATTACCTGTGTAATGCCCCCGCCCTGTCTCCCACTCTCACACCTCACCTGGGTACATTCCCCTCACTGCCCGCTAGGAATGGTTATCACTGAATTACCTGTGTAATGCCCCCCGCCCTGTCTCCCCCCTCTCACACCTCACCTGGGTACATGCCCCTCACTGCCCACTAGAGATGTCCATCACTGTATTACCTGTGTAATGCCCCCGCCCTGTCTCCCACTCTCACACCTCACCTGGGTACATGCCTCTCACTGCCCGCTAGGGATGTCCATCACTGTGTTACCTGTGTAATGCCCCCCGCCCTGTCTCCCCCCTCTCACACCTCACCTGGGTACATGCCTCTCACTGCTCACTAGAGATGTCCATCACTGTGTTACCTGTGTAATGCCCCCGCCCTGTCTCCTCCCTCTCACACCTCACCTGGGTACATGCCTCTCACTGCCCACTAGGGATGTCCATCACTGTGTTACCTGTGTAATGCCCCCGCCCTGTCTCCTCCCTCTCACACCTCACCTGGGTACATGCCTCTCACTGCCCACTAGGGATGTCCATCACTGAATTACCTGTGTAATGCCCCCCGCCCTGTCTCCCCCTTCTCACACCTCACCTGGGTACATGCCCCTCACTGCCCACTAGGGATGTCCATCACTGAATTACCTGTGTAATGCCCCCCGCCCTGTCTCCCCCCTCTCACACCTCACCTGGGTACATGCCCCTCACTGCCCACTAGGGATGTCCATCACTGAATTACCTGTGTAATGCCCCCCGCCCTGTCTCCCCCCTCTCACACCTCACCTGGGTACATGCCTCTCACTGCCCACTAGGGATGTCCATCACTGAATTACCTGTGTAATGCCCCCCGCCCTGTCTCCCCCCTCTCACACCTCACCTGGGTACATGCCCCTCACTGCCCACTAGGGATGTCCATCACTGAATTACCTGTGTAATGCCTCCCGCCCTGTCTCCCCCCTCTCACACCTCACCTGGGTACATGCCCCTCACTGCCCACTAGGGATGTCCATCACTGAATTACCTGTGTAATGCCCCCCGCCCTGTCTCCCCCCTCTCACACCTCACCTGGGTACATGCCTCTCACTGCCCACTAGGGATGTCCATCACTGAATTACCTGTGTAATGCCCCCCGCCCTGTCTCCCCCCTCTCACACCTCACCTGGGTACATGCCCCTCACTGCCCACTAGGGATGTCCATCACTGAATTACCTGTGTAATGCCCCCCGCCCTGTCTCCCCCCTCTCACACCTCACCTGGGTACATGCCCCTCACTGCCCACTAGAGATGTCCATCACTGTATTACCTGTGTAATGCCCCCGCCCTGTCTCCCACTCTCACACCTCACCTGGGTACATGCCTCTCACTGCCCGCTAGGGATTTCCATCACTGTATTACCTGTGTAATGCCCCCCGCCCTGTCTCCCCCCTCTCACACCTCACCTGGGTACATGCCCCTCACTGCCCACTAGAGATGTCCATCACTGTATTACCTGTGTAATGCCCCCGCCCTGTCTCCCACTCTCACACCTCACCTGGGTACATGCCCCTCACTGCCCGCTAGGGATGGTTATCACTGTGTTACCTGTGTAATGCCCCAGCCCTGTCTCCCACTCTCACACCTCACCTGGGTACATGCCCCTCACTGCCCGCTAGGAATGGTTATCACTGTATTACCTGTTTAATGCCCCCCGCCCTGTCTCCCCCCTCTCACACCTCACCTGGGTACATGCCCCTCACTGCCCACTAGAGATGTCCATCACTGTATTACCTGTGTAATGCCCCCGCCCTGTCTCCCCCTCTCACACCTCACCTGGGTACATGCCTCTCACTGCCCACTAGAGATGTCCATCACTGTATTACCTGTGTAATGCCCCCCGCCCTGTCTCCCCCCTCTCACACCTCACCTGGGTACATGCCTCTCACTGCCCACTAGGGATGTCCATTACTGTATTACCTGTGTAATGCCCCAGCCCTGTCTCCCCCCTCTCACACCTCACCTGGGTACATGCCCCTCACTGCCCACTAGGGATGTCCATCACTGTATTACCTGTGTAATGCCCCCCGCCCTGTCTCCCCCCTCTCACACCTCACCTGGGTACATGCCCCTCACTGCCCGCTAGGGATGGTTATCACTGTGTTACCTGTGTAATGCCCCCGCCCTGTCTCCCCCCTCTCACACCTCACCTGGGTACATGCCTCTCACTGCCCACTAGGGATGTCCATCACTGTATTACCTGTGTAATGCCCCCCGCCCTGTCTCCCCCCTCTCACACCTCACCTGGGTACATGCCTCTCACTGCCCACTAGGGATGTCCATCACTGTATTACCTGTGTAATGCCCCCCGCCCTGTCTCCCCCCTCTCACACCTCACCTGGGTACATGCCCCTCACTGCCCGCTAGGGGTGGTTATTACTGTGTTACCTGTGTAATGCCCCCGCCCTGTCTCCCACTCTCACACCTCACCTGGGTACATGCCCCTCACTGCCCGCTAGGGATGGTTATCACTGTGTTACCTGTGTAATGCCACCGCCCTGTCTCCCACTCTCACACCTCCACCTGGGTACATGCCCCTCACTGCTCACTAGGGATGGTTATCACTGAATTACCTGTGTAATGCCCCCCGCCCTGTCTCCCCCCTCTCACACCTCACCTGGGTGCATGCCCCTCACTGCTCACTAGGGATGTCCATCACTATATTACCTGTGTAATGCCCCCCGCCCTGTCTCCCCCCTCTCACACCTCACCTGGGTACATGCCCCTCACTGCCCGCTAGGGATGGTTATCACTGTGTTACCTGTGTAATGCCCCCGCCCTGTCTCCCACTCTCACACCTCACCTGGGTACATGCCCCTCACTGCCCGCTAGGAATGGTTATCACTGAATTACCTGTGTAATGCCGCCGCCCTGTCTCCCACTCTCACACCTCACCTGGGTACATGCCTCTCACTGCCCGCTAGGGATGTCCATCACTGTGTTACATGTGTAATGCCCCCGCCCTGTCTCCCCCCTCTCACACCTCACCTGGGTACATGCCCCTCACTGCTCACTAGAGATGTCCATCACTGTATTACCTGTGTAATGCCCCCCGCCCTGTCTCCCCCTCTCACACCTCACCTGGGTACATGCCCCTCACTGCTCACTAGAGATGTCCATCACTGTATTACCTGTGTAATGCCCCCCGCCCTGTCTCCCACTCTCACACCTCACCTGGGTACATGCCCCTCACTGCCCGCTAGGGATGGTTATCACTGTATTACCTGTGTAATGCCCCCACCCTGTCTCCTCCTCTCACACCTCACCTGGGTACATGCCCCTCACTGCCCACTAGGGATGTCCATCACTGAATTACCTGTGTAATGCCCCCCGCCCTGTCTCCCCCTCTCACACCTCACCTGGGTACATGCCCCTCACTGCCCACTAGGGATGTCCATCACTGTATTACCTGTGTAATGCCCCCCGCCCTGTCTCCCCCTCTCACACCTCACCTGGGTACATGCCCCTCACTGCCCACTAGAGATGTCCATCACTGTATTACCTGTGTAATGCCCCCGCCCTGTCTCCCACTCTCACACCTCACCTGGGTACATGCCTCTCACTGCCCGCTAGGGATGTCCATCACTGTGTTACCTGTGTAATGCCCCCCGCCCTGTCTCCCCCCTCTCACACCTCACCTGGGTACATGCCTCTCACTGCTCACTAGAGATGTCCATCACTGTGTTACCTGTGTAATGCCCCCGCCCTGTCTCCTCCCTCTCACACCTCACCTGGGTACATGCCCCTCACTGCCCACTAGGGATGTCCATCACTGTATTACCTGTGTAATGCCCCCGCCCTGTCTCCTCCCTCTCACACCTCACCTGGGTACATGCCCCTCACTGCCCACTAGGGATGTCCATCACTGAATTACCTGTGTAATGCCCCCGCCCTGTCTCCTCCCTCTCACACCTCACCTGGGTACATGCCCCTCACTGCCCACTAGGGATGTCCATCACTGTATTACCTGTGTAATGCCCCCGCCCTGTCTCCTCCCTCTCACACCTCACCTGGGTACATGCCCCTCACTGCCCACTAGGGATGTCCATCACTGAATTACCTGTGTAATGCCCCCGCCCTGTCTCCTCCCTCTCACACCTCACCTGGGTACATGCCCCTCACTGCCCACTAGGGATGTCCATCACTGAATTACCTGTGTAATGCCCCCGCCCTGTCTCCTCCCTCTCACACCTCACCTAGGTACATGCCCCTCACTGCCCACTAGGGAGGGTTATCACTGAGTTACCTGTGTAATGCCCCCCGCCCTGTCTCCCCCCTCTCACACCTCACCTGGGTACATGCCCCTCAGTGCCCACTAGGGAATTCCATCACTGCATTACCTGTGTAATACCCCCGCCCTGTCTCCCCACTCTCACACCTCACCTGGGTACATGCCCCTCACTGCCCACTAGGGATGTCCATCACTGAATTACCTGTGTAATGCCCCCGCCCTGTCTCCTCCCTCTCACACCTCACCTGGGTACATGCCCCTCACTGCCCACTAGGGATGTCCATCACTGAATTACCTGTGTAATGCCCCCGCCCTGTCTCCTCCCTCTCACACCTCACCTGGGTACATGCCTCTCACTGCCCACTAGGGATGTCCATCACTGAATTACCTGTGTAATGCCCCCCGCCCTGTCTCCCCCCTCTCACACCTCACCTGGGTACATGCCCCTCACTGCCCACTAGGGATGTCCATCACTGAATTACCTGTGTAATGCCCCCCGCCCTGTCTCCCCCCTCTCACACCTCACCTGGGTACATGCCCCTCACTGCCCACTAGGGATGTCCATCACTGAATTACCTGTGTAATGCCCCCCGCCCTGTCTCCCCCCTCTCACACCTCACCTGGGTACATGCCTCTCACTGCCCACTAGGGATGTCCATCACTGAATTACCTGTGTAATGCCCCCCGCCCTGTCTCCCCCCTCTCACACCTCACCTGGGTACATGCCCCTCACTGCCCACTAGAGATGTCCATCACTGTATTACCTGTGTAATGCCCCCGCCCTGTCTCCCACTCTCACACCTCACCTGGGTACATGCCTCTCACTGCCCGCTAGGGATGTCCATCACTGTGTTACCTGTGTAATGCCCCCCGCCCTGTCTCCCCCCTCTCACACCTCACCTGGGTACATGCCTCTCACTGCTCACTAGAGATGTCCATCACTGTGTTACCTGTGTAATGCCCCCGCCCTGTCTCCTCCCTCTCACACCTCACCTGGGTACATGCCCCTCACTGCCCACTAGGGATGTCCATCACTGTATTACCTGTGTAATGCCCCCGCCCTGTCTCCTCCCTCTCACACCTCACCTGGGTACATGCCCCTCACTGCCCACTAGGGATGTCCATCACTGAATTACCTGTGTAATGCCCCCGCCCTGTCTCCTCCCTCTCACACCTCACCTGGGTACATGCCCCTCACTGCCCACTAGGGATGTCCATCACTGAATTACCTGTGTAATGCCCCCGCCCTGTCTCCTCCCTCTCACACCTCACCTGGGTACATGCCCCTCACTGCCCACTAGGGAGGGTTATCACTGAGTTACCTGTGTAATGCCCCCCGCCCTGTCTCCCCCCTCTTCACACCTCACCTGGGTACATGCCCCTCAGTGCCCACTAGGGAATTCCATCACTGCATTACCTGTGTAATACCCCCGCCCTGTCTCCCCACTCTCACACCTCACCTGGGTACATGCCCCTCACTGCCCACTAGGGATGTCCATCACTGAATTACCTGTGTAATGCCCCCGCCCTGTCTCCTCCCTCTCACACCTCACCTGGGTACATGCCCCTCACTGCCCACTAGGGATGTCCATCACTGAATTACCTGTGTAATGCCCCCGCCCTGTCTCCTCCCTCTCACACCTCACCTGGGTACATGCCCCTCACTGCCCACTAGGGATGTCCATCACTGAATTACCTGTGTAATGCCCCCCGCCCTGTCTCCCCCCTCTCACACCTCACCTGGGTACATGCCCCTCACTGCCCACTAGGGATGTCCATCACTGAATTACCTGTGTAATGCCCCCCGCCCTGTCTCCCCCCTCTCACACCTCACCTGGGTACATGCCCATCACTGCCCACTAGGGATGTCCATCACTGAATTACCTGTGTAATGCCCCCCACCCTGTCTCCCCCCTCTCACACCTCACCTGGGTACATGCCCCTCACTGCCCACTAGAGATGTCCATCACTGTATTACCTGTGTAATGCCCCCGCCCTGTCTCCCACTCTCACACCTCACCTGGGTACATGCCTCTCACTGCCCGCTAGGGATGTCCATCACTGTGTTACCTGTGTAATGCCCCCCGCCCTGTCTCCCCCCTCTCACACCTCACCTGGGTACATGCCTCTCACTGCTCACTAGAGATGTCCATCACTGTGTTACCTGTGTAATGCCCCCGCCCTGTCTCCTCCCTCTCACACCTCACCTGGGTACATGCCTCTCACTGCCCACTAGGGATGTCCATCACTGAATTACCTGTGTAATGCCCCCGCCCTGTCTCCCCCCTCTCACACCTCACCTGGGTACATGCCTCTCACTGCCCACTAGGGATGTCCATCACTGAATTACCTGTGTAATTCCCCCCGCCCTGTCTCCCCCCTCTCACACCTCACCTGGGTACATGCCTCTCACTGCCCACTAGAGATGTCCATCACTGTATTACCTGTGTAATGCCCCCGCCCTGTCTCCCACTCTCACACCTCACCTGGGTACATGCCTCTCACTGCCCGCTAGGGATGTCCATCACTGTGTTACCTGTGTAATGCCCCCCGCCCTGTCTCCCCCCTCTCACACCTCACCTGGGTACATGCCTCTCACTGCTCACTAGAGATGTCCATCACTGTGTTACCTGTGTAATGCCCCCGCCCTGTCTCCTCCCTCTCACACCTCACCTGGGTACATGCCCCTCACTGCCCACTAGGGATGTCCATCACTGTATTACCTGTGTAATGCCCCCGCCCTGTCTCCTCCCTCTCACACCTCACCTGGGTACATGCCCCTCACTGCCTACTAGGGATGTCCATCACTGAATTACCTGGGTAATGCCCCCGCCCTGTCTCCTCCCTCTCACACCTCACCTGGGTACATGCCCCTCACTGCCCACTAGGGATGTCCATCACTGAATTACCTGTGTAATGCCCCCGCCCTGTCTCCTCCCTCTCACACCTCACCTGGGTACATGCCCCTCACTGCCCACTAGTGAGGGTTATCACTGAGTTACCTGTGTAATGCCCCCCGCCCTGTCTCCCCCCTCTCACACCTCACCTGGGTACATGCCCCTCAGTGCCCACTAGGGAATTCCATCACTGCATTACCTGTGTAATACCCCCGCCCTGTCTCCCCACTCTCACACCTCACCTGGGTACATGCCCCTCACTGCCCACTAGGGATGTCCATCACTGAATTACCTGTGTAATGCCCCCGCCCTGTCTCCTCCCTCTCACACCTCACCTGGGTACATGCCCCTCACTGCCCACTAGGGATGTCCATCACTGAATTACCTGTGTAATGCCCCCGCCCTGTCTCCTCCCTCTCACACCTCACCTGGGTACATGCCCCTCACTGCCCACTAGGGATGTCCATCACTGAATTACCTGTGTAATGCCCCCCGCCCTGTCTCCCCCCTCTCACACCTCACCTGGGTACATGCCCCTCACTGCCCACTAGGGATGTCCATCACTGAATTACCTGTGTAATGCCCCCCGCCCTGTCTCCCCCCTCTCACACCTCACCTGGGTACATGCCCCTCACTGCCCACTAGGGATGTCCATCACTGAATTACCTGTGTAATGCCCCCCGCCCTGTCTCCCCCCTCTCACACCTCACCTGGGTACATGCCTCTCACTGCCCACTAGGGATGTCCATCACTGAATTACCTGTGTAATGCCCCCCGCCCTGTCTCCCCCCTCTCACACCTCACCTGGGTACATGCCCCTCACTGCCCACTAGGGATGTCCATCACTGAATCACCTGTGTAATGCCCCCCGCCCTGTCTCCCCCCTCTCACACCTCACCTGGGTACATGCCCCTCACTGCCCACTAGGGATGTCCATCACTGAATTACCTGTGTAATGCCCCCCGCCCTGTCTCCCCCCTCTCACACCTCACCTGGGTACATGCCTCTCACTGCCCACTAGGGATGTCCATCACTGAATTACCTGTGTAATGCCCCCCGCCCTGTCTCCCCCCTCTCACACCTCACCTGGGTACATGCCCCTCACTGCCCACTAGGGATGTCCATCACTGAATTACCTGTGTAATGCCCCCCGCCCTGTCTCCCCCCTCTCACACCTCACCTGGGTACATGCCCCTCACTGCCCACTAGAGATGTCCATCACTGTATTACCTGTGTAATGCCCCCGCCCTGTCTCCCACTCTCACACCTCACCTGGGTACATTCCCCTCACTGCCCGCTAGGAATGGTTATCACTGAATTACCTGTGTAATGCCCCCCGCCCTGTCTCCCCCCTCTCACACCTCACCTGGGTACATGCCCCTCACTGCCCACTAGAGATGTCCATCACTGTATTACCTGTGTAATGCCCCCGCCCTGTCTCCCACTCTCACACCTCACCTGGGTACATGCCTCTCACTGCCCGCTAGGGATGTCCATCACTGTGTTACCTGTGTAATGCCCCCCGCCCTGTCTCCCCCCTCTCACACCTCACCTGGGTACATGCCTCTCACTGCTCACTAGAGATGTCCATCACTGTGTTACCTGTGTAATGCCCCCGCCCTGTCTACTCCCTCTCACACCTCACCTGGGTACATGCCTCTCACTGCCCACTAGGGATGTCCATCACTGTGTTACCTGTGTAATGCCCCCGCCCTGTCTCCTCCCTCTCACACCTCACCTGGGTACATGCCTCTCACTGCCCACTAGGGATGTCCATCACTGAATTACCTGTGTAATGCCCCCCGCCCTGTCTCCCCCCTCTCACACCTCACCTGGGTACATGCCCCTCACTGCCCACTAGGGATGTCCATCACTGAATTACCTGTGTAATGCCCCCCGCCCTGTCTCCCCCCTCTCACACCTCACCTGGGTACATGCCCCTCACTGCCCACTAGGGATGTCCATCACTGAATTACCTGTGTAATGCCCCCCGCCCTGTCTCCCCCCTCTCACACCTCACCTGGGTACATGCCTCTCACTGCCCACTAGGGATGTCCATCACTGAATTACCTGTGTAATGCCCCCCGCCCTGTCTCCCCCCTCTCACACCTCACCTGGGTACATGCCCCTCACTGCCCACTAGGGATGTCCATCACTGAATTACCTGTGTAATGCCTCCCGCCCTGTCTCCCCCCTCTCACACCTCACCTGGGTACATGCCCCTCACTGCCCACTAGGGATGTCCATCACTGAATTACCTGTGTAATGCCCCCCGCCCTGTCTCCCCCCTCTCACACCTCACCTGGGTACATGCCTCTCACTGCCCACTAGGGATGTCCATCACTGAATTACCTGTGTAATGCCCCCCGCCCTGTCTCCCCCCTCTCACACCTCACCTGGGTACATGCCCCTCACTGCCCACTAGGGATGTCCATCACTGAATTACCTGTGTAATGACCCCCGCCCTGTCTCCCCCCTCTCACACCTCACCTGGGTACATGCCCCTCACTGCCCACTAGAGATGTCCATCACTGTATTACCTGTGTAATGCCCCCGCCCTGTCTCCCACTCTCACACCTCACCTGGGTACATGCCTCTCACTGCCCGCTAGGGATTTCCATCACTGTATTACCTGTGTAATGCCCCCCGCCCTGCCTCCCCCCTCTCACACCTCACCTGGGTACATGCCCCTCACTGCCCACTAGAGATGTCCATCACTGTATTACCTGTGTAATGCCCCCGCCCTGTCTCCCACTCTCACACCTCACCTGGGTACATGCCCCTCACTGCCCGCTAGGGATGGTTATCACTGTGTTACCTGTGTAATGCCCCAGCCCTGTCTCCCACTCTCACACCTCACCTGGGTACATGCCCCTCACTGCCCGCTAGGAATGGTTATCACTGAATTACCTGTTTAATGCCCCCCGCCCTGTCTCCCCCCTCTCACACCTCACCTGGGTACATGCCCCTCACTGCCCACTAGAGATGTCCATCACTGTATTACCTGTGTAATGCCCCCGCCCTGTCTCCCCCTCTCACACCTCACCTGGGTACATGCCTCTCACTGCCCACTAGAGATGTCCATCACTGTATTACCTGTGTATTGCCCCCCGCCCTGTCTCCCCCCTCTCACACCTCACCTGGGTACATGCCTCTCACTGCCCACTAGGGATGTCCATTACTGTATTACCTGTGTAATGCCCCAGCCCTGTCTCCCCCCTCTCACACCTCACCTGGGTACATGCCCCTCACTGCCCACTAGGGATGTCCATCACTGTATTACCTGTGTAATGCCCCCCGCCCTGTCTCCCCCCTCTCACACCTCACCTGGGTACATGCCCCTCACTGCCCGCTAGGGATGGTTATCACTGTGTTACCTGTGTAATGCCCCCGCCCTGTCTCCCCCCTCTCACACCTCACCTGGGTACATGCCTCTCACTGCCCACTAGGGATGTCCATCACTGTATTACCTGTGTAATGCCCCCCGCCCTGTCTCCCCCCTCTCACACCTCACCTGGGTACATGCCTCTCACTGCCCACTAGGGATGTCCATCACTGTATTACCTGTGTAATGCCCCCCGCCCTGTCTCCCCCCTCTCACACCTCACCTGGGTACATGCCCCTCACTGCCCGCTAGGGGTGGTTATTACTGTGTTACCTGTGTAATGCCCCCGCCCTGTCTCCCACTCTCACACCTCACCTGGGTACATGCCCCTCACTGCCCGCTAGGGATGGTTATCACTGTGTTACCTGTGTAATGCCCCCGCCCTGTCTCCCACTCTCACACCTCCACCTGGGTACATGCCCCTCACTGCCCACTAGGGATGTCCATCACTGAATTACCTGTGTAATGCCCCCCGCCCTGTCTCCCCCCTCTCACACCTCACCTGGGTACATGCCCCTCACTGCCCGCTAGGGATGGTTATCACTGTGTTACCTGTGTAATGCCCCCGCCCTGTCTCCCACTCTCACACCTCCACCTGGGTACATGCCCCTCACTGCTCACTAGGGATGGTTATCACTGAATTACCTGTGTAATGCCCCCCGCCCTGTCTCCCCCCTCTCACACCTCACCTGGGTGCATGCCCCTCACTGCTCACTAGGGATGTCCATCACTATATTACCTGTGTAATGCCCCCCGCCCTGTCTCCCCCCTCTCACACCTCACCTGGGTACATGCCCCTCACTGCCCGCTAGGGATGGTTATCACTGTGTTACCTGTGTAATGCCCCCGCCCTGTCTCCCACTCTCACACCTCACCTGGGTACATGCCCCTCACTGCCCGCTAGGAATGGTTATCACTGAATTACCTGTGTAATGCCGCCGCCCTGTCTCCCACTCTCACACCTCACCTGGGTACATGCCTCTCACTGCCCGCTAGGGATGTCCATCACTGTGTTACATGTGTAATGCCCCCGCCCTGTCTCCCCCCTCTCACACCTCACCTGGGTACATGCCCCTCACTGCTCACTAGAGATGTCCATCACTGTATTACCTGTGTAATGCCCCCCGCCCTGTCTCCCCCTCTCACACCTCACCTGGGTACATGCCCCTCACTGCTCACTAGAGATGTCCATCACTGTATTACCTGTGTAATGCCCCCCGCCCTGTCTCCCACTCTCACACCTCACCTGGGTACATGCCCCTCACTGCTCACTAGAGATGTCCATCACTGTATTACCTGTGTAATGCCCCCGCCCTGTCTCCTACTCTCACACCTCACCTGGGTACATGCCCCTCACTGCCCGCTAGGGATGGTTATCACTGTATTACCTGTGTAATGCCCCCACCCTGTCTCCTCCTCTCACACCTCACCTGGGTACATGCCCCTCACTGCCCACTAGGGATGTCCATCACTGAATTACCTGTGTAATGCCCCCCGCCCTGTCTCCCCCTCTCACACCTCACCTGGGTACATGCCCCTCACTGCCCACTAGGGATGTCCATCACTGTATTACCTGTGTAATGCCCCCCGCCCTGTCTCCCCCTCTCCCACCTCACCTGGGTACATGCCCCTCACTGCCCACTAGAGATGTCCATCACTGTATTACCTGTGTAATGCCCCCGCCCTGTCTCCCACTCTCACACCTCACCTGGGTACATGCCTCTCACTGCCCGCTAGGGATGTCCATCACTGTGTTACCTGTGTAATGCCCCCCGCCCTGTCTCCCCCCTCTCACACCTCACCTGGGTACATGCCTCTCACTGCTCACTAGAGATGTCCATCACTGTGTTACCTGTGTAATGCCCCCGCCCTGTCTCCTCCCTCTCACACCTCACCTGGGTACATGCCCCTCACTGCCCACTAGGGATGTCCATCACTGTATTACCTGTGTAATGCCCCCGCCCTGTCTCCTCCCTCTCACACCTCACCTGGGTACATGCCCCTCACTGCCCACTAGGGATGTCCATCACTGAATTACCTGTGTAATGCCCCCGCCCTGTCTCCTCCCTCTCACACCTCACCTGGGTACATGCCCCTCACTGCCCACTAGGGATGTCCATCACTGTATTACCTGTGTAATGCCCCCGCCCTGTCTCCTCCCTCTCACACCTCACCTGGGTACATGCCCCTCACTGCCCACTAGGGATGTCCATCACTGAATTACCTGTGTAATGCCCCCGCCCTGTCTCCTCCCTCTCACACCTCACCTGGGTACATGCCCCTCACTGCCCACTAGGGATGTCCATCACTGAATTACCTGTGTAATGCCCCCGCCCTGTCTCCTCCCTCTCACACCTCACCTGGGTACATGCCCCTCACTGCCCACTAGGGAGGGTTATCACTGAGTTACCTGTGTAATGCCCCCCGCCCTGTCTCCCCCCTCTCACACCTCACCTGGGTACATGCCCCTCAGTGCCCACTAGGGAATTCCATCACTGCATTACCTGTGTAATACCCCCGCCCTGTCTCCCCACTCTCACACCTCACCTGGGTACATGCCCCTCACTGCCCACTAGGGATGTCCATCACTGAATTACCTGTGTAATGCCCCCGCCCTGTCTCCTCCCTCTCACACCTCACCTGGGTACATGCCCCTCACTGCCCACTAGGGATGTCCATCACTGAATTACCTGTGTAATGCCCCCGCCCTGTCTCCTCCCTCTCACACCTCACCTGGGTACATGCCTCTCACTGCCCACTAGGGATGTCCATCACTGAATTACCTGTGTAATGCCCCCCCGCCCTGTCTCCCCCCTCTCACACCTCACCTGGGTACATGCCCCTCACTGCCCACTAGGGATGTCCATCACTGAATTACCTGTGTAATGCCCCCCGCCCTGTCTCCCCCCTCTCACACCTCACCTGGGTACATGCCCCTCACTGCCCACTAGGGATGTCCATCACTGAATTACCTGTGTAATGCCCCCCGCCCTGTCTCCCCCCTCTCACACCTCACCTGGGTACATGCCTCTCACTGCCCACTAGGGATGTCCATCACTGAATTACCTGTGTAATTCCCCCCGCCCTGTCTCCCCCCTCTCACACCTCACCTGGGTACATGCCCCTCACTGCCCACTAGAGATGTCCATCACTGTATTACCTGTGTAATGCCCCCGCCCTGTCTCCCACTCTCACACCTCACCTGGGTACATGCCTCTCACTGCCCGCTAGGGATGTCCATCACTGTGTTACCTGTGTAATGCCCCCCGCCCTGTCTCCCCCCTCTCACACCTCACCTGGGTACATGCCTCTCACTGCTCACTAGAGATGTCCATCACTGTGTTACCTGTGTAATGCCCCCGCCCTGTCTCCTCCCTCTCACACCTCACCTGGGTACATGCCCCTAACTGCCCACTAGGGATGTCCATCACTGTATTACCTGTGTAATGCCCCCGCCCTGTCTCCTCCCTCTCACACCTCACCTGGGTACATGCCCCTCACTGCCCACTAGGGATGTCCATCACTGAATTACCTGTGTAATGCCCCCGCCCTGTCTCCTCCCTCTCACACCTCACCTGGGTACATGCCCCTCACTGCCCACTAGGGATGTCCATCACTGAATTACCTGTGTAATGCCCCCGCCCTGTCTCCTCCCTCTCACACCTCACCTGGGTACATGCCCCTCACTGCCCACTAGGGAGGGTTATCACTGAGTTACCTGTGTAATGCCCCCCGCCCTGTCTCCCCCCTCTCACACCTCACCTGGGTACATGCCCCTCAGTGCCCACTAGGGAATTCCATCACTGCATTACCTGTGTAATACCCCCGCCCTGTCTCCCCACTCTCACACCTCACATGGGTACATGCCCCTCACTGCCCACTAGGGATGTCCATCACTGAATTACCTGTGTAATGCCCCCGCCCTGTCTCCTCCCTCTCACACCTCACCTGGGTACATGCCCCTCACTGCCCACTAGGGATGTCCATCACTGAATTACCTGTGTAATGCCCCCGCCCTGTCTCCTCCCTCTCACACCTCACCTGGGTACATGCCCCTCACTGCCCACTAGGGATGTCCATCACTGAATTACCTGTGTAATGCCCCCCGCCCTGTCTCCCCCCTCTCACACCTCACCTGGGTACATGCCCCTCACTGCCCACTAGGGATGTCCATCACTGAATTACCTGTGTAATGCCCCCCGCCCTGTCTCCCCCTTCTCACACCTCACCTGGGTACATGCCCATCACTGCCCACTAGGGATGTCCATCACTGAATTACCTGTGTAATGCCCCCCACCCTGTCTCCCCCCTCTCACACCTCACCTGGGTACATGCCTCTCACTGCCCACTAGGGATGTCCATCACTGAATTACCTGTGTAATGCCCCCCGCCCTGTCTCCCCCCTCTCACACCTCACCTGGGTACATGCCCCTCACTGCCCACTAGGGATGTCCATCACTGAATTACCTGTGTAATGCCCCCCGCCCTGTCTCCCCCCTCTCACACCTCACCTGGGTACATGCCCCTCACTGCCCACTAGGGATGTCCATCACTGAATTACCTGTGTAATGCCCCCCGCCCTGTCTCCCCCCTCTCACACCTCACCTGGGTACATGCCTCTCACTGCCCACTAGGGATGTCCATCACTGAATTACCTGTGTAATGCCCCCCGCCCTGTCTCCCCCCTCTCACACCTCACCTGGGTACATGCCCCTCACTGCCCACTAGGGATGTCCATCACTGAATTACCTGTGTAATGCCCCCCGCCCTGTCTCCCCCCTCTCACACCTCACCTGGGTACATGCCCCTCACTGCCCACTAGAGATGTCCATCACTGTATTACCTGTGTAATGCCCCCGCCCTGTCTCCCACTCTCACACCTCACCTGGGTACATGCCCCTCACTGCCCGCTAGGAATGGTTATCACTGAATTACCTGTGTAATGCCCCCCGCCCTGTCTCCCCCCTCTCACACCTCACCTGGGTACATGCCCCTCACTGCCCACTAGAGATGTCCATCACTGTATTACCTGTGTAATGCCCCCGCCCTGTCTCCCCCTCTCACACCTCACCTGGGTACATGCCCCTCACTGCCCACTAGGGATGGTTATCACTGAATTACCCATGTAATGCCCCCCGCCCTGTCTCCCCCCTCTCACACCTCACCTGGGTACATGCCTCTCACTGCCCACTAGGGATGCCCATCACTGAATTACCTGTGTAATTCCCCCCGCCCTGTCTCCCCCCTCTCACACCTCACCTGGGTACATGCCCCTCACTGCCCACTAGAGATGTCCATCACTGTATTACCTGTGTAATGCCCCCACCCTGTCTCCCACTCTCACACCTCACCTGGGTACATGCCTCTCACTGCCCGCTAGGGATGTCCATCACTGTGTTACCTGTGTAATGCCCCCCGCCCTGTCTCCCCCCTCTCACACCTCACCTGGGTACATGCCTCTCACTGCTCACTAGAGATGTCCATCACTGTGTTACCTGTGTAATGCCCCCGCCCTGTCTCCTCCCTCTCACACCTCACCTGGGTACATGCCCCTCACTGCCCACTAGGGATGTCCATCACTGTATTACCTGTGTAATGCCCCCGCCCTGTCTCCTCCCTCTCACACCTCACCTGGGTACATGCCCCTCACTGCCCACTAGGGATGTCCATCACTGAATTACCTGTGTAATGCCCCCGCCCTGTCTCCTCCCTCTCACACCTCACCTGGGTACATGCCCCTCACTGCCCACTAGGGATGTCCATCACTGAATTACCTGTGTAATGCCCCCCGCCCTGTCTCCCCCCTCTCACACCTCACCTGGGTACATGCCCCTCAGTGCCCACTAGGGAATTCCATCACTGCATTACCTGTGTAATACCCCCGCCCTGTCTCCCCACTCTCACACCTCACATGGGTACATGCCCCTCACTGCCCACTAGGGATGTCCATCACTGAATTACCTGTGTAATGCCCCCGCCCTGTCTCCTCCCTCTCACACCTCACCTGGGTACATGCCCCTCACTGCCCACTAGGGATGTCCATCACTGAATTACCTGTGTAATGCCCCCGCCCTGTCTCCTCCCTCTCACACCTCACCTGGGTACATGCCCCTCACTGCCCACTAGGGATGTCCATCACTGAATTACCTGTGTAATGCCCCCCGCCCTGTCTCCCCCCTCTCACACCTCACCTGGGTACATGCCCCTCACTGCCCACTAGGGATGTCCATCACTGAATTACCTGTGTAATGCCCCCCACCCTGTCTCCCCCCTCTCACACCTCACCTGGGTACATGCCTCTCACTGCCCACTAGGGATGTCCATCACTGAATTACCTGTGTAATGCCCCCCGCCCTGTCTCCCCCCTCTCACACCTCACCTGGGTACATGCCCCTCACTGCCCACTAGGGATGTCCATCACTGAATTACCTGTGTAATGCCCCCCGCCCTGTCTCCCCCCTCTCACACCTCACCTGGGTACATGCCCCTCACTGCCCACTAGGGATGTCCATCACTGAATTACCTGTGTAATGCCCCCCGCCCTGTCTCCCCCCTCTCACACCTCACCTGGGTACATGCCTCTCACTGCCCACTAGGGATGTCCATCACTGAATTACCTGTGTAATGCCCCCCGCCCTGTCTCCCCCCTCTCACACCTCACCTGGGTACATGCCCCTCACTGCCCACTAGGGATGTCCATCACTGAATTACCTGTGTAATGCCCCCCGCCCTGTCTCCCCCCTCTCACACCTCACCTGGGTACATGCCCCTCACTGCCCACTAGAGATGTCCATCACTGTATTACCTGTGTAATGCCCCCGCCCTGTCTCCCACTCTCACACCTCACCTGGGTACATGCCCCTCACTGCCCGCTAGGAATGGTTATCACTGAATTACCTGTGTAATGCCCCCCGCCCTGTCTCCCCCCTCTCACACCTCACCTGGGTACATGCCCCTCACTGCCCACTAGAGATGTCCATCACTGTATTACCTGTGTAATGCCCCCGCCCTGTCTCCCCCTCTCACACCTCACCTGGGTACATGCCCCTCACTGCCCACTAGGGATGGTTATCACTGAATTACCCATGTAATGCCCCCCGCCCTGTCTCCCCCCTCTCACACCTCACCTGGGTACATGCCTCTCACTGCCCACTAGGGATGCCCATCACTGAATTACCTGTGTAATTCCCCCCGCCCTGTCTCCCCCCTCTCACACCTCACCTGGGTACATGCCCCTCACTGCCCACTAGAGATGTCCATCACTGTATTACCTGTGTAATGCCCCCACCCTGTCTCCCACTCTCACACCTCACCTGGGTACATGCCTCTCACTGCCCGCTAGGGATGTCCATCACTGTGTTACCTGTGTAATGCCCCCCGCCCTGTCTCCCCCCTCTCACACCTCACCTGGGTACATGCCTCTCACTGCTCACTAGAGATGTCCATCACTGTGTTACCTGTGTAATGCCCCCGCCCTGTCTCCTCCCTCTCACACCTCACCTGGGTACATGCCCCTCACTGCCCACTAGGGATGTCCATCACTGTATTACCTGTGTAATGCCCCCGCCCTGTCTCCTCCCTCTCACACCTCACCTGGGTACATGCCCCTCACTGCCCACTAGGGATGTCCATCACTGAATTACCTGTGTAATGCCCCCGCCCTGTCTCCTCCCTCTCACACCTCACCTGGGTACATGCCCCTCACTGCCCACTAGGGATGTCCATCACTGAATTACCTGTGTAATGCCCCCGCCCTGTCTCCTCCCTCTCACACCTCACCTGGGTACATGCCCCTCACTGCCCACTTGGGAGGGTTATCACTGAGTTACCTGTGTAATGCCCCCCGCCCTGTCTCCCCCCTCTCACACCTCACCTGGGTACATGCCCCTCAGTGCCCACTAGGGAATTCCATCACTGCATTACCTGTGTAATACCCCCGCCCTGTCTCCCCACTCTCACACCTCACCTGGGTACATGCCCCTCACTGCCCACTAGGGATGTCCATCACTGAATTACCTGTGTAATGCCCCCGCCCTGTCTCCTCCCTCTCACACCTCACCTGGGTACATGCCCCTCACTGCCCACTAGGGATGTCCATCACTGAATTACCTGTGTAATGCCCCCGCCCTGTCTCCTCCCTCTCACACCTCACCTGGGTACATGCCCCTCACTGCCCACTAGGGATGTCCATCACTGAATTACCTGTGTAATGCCCCCCGCCCTGTCTCCCCCCTCTCACACCTCACCTGGGTACATGCCCCTCACTGCCCACTAGGGATGTCCATCACTGAATTACCTGTGTAATGCCCCCCGCCCTGTCTCCCCCCTCTCACACCTCACCTGGGTACATGCCCCTCACTGCCCACTAGGGATGTCCATCACTGAATTACGTGTGTAATGCCCCCCACCCTGTCTCCCCCCTCTCACACCTCACCTGGGTACATGCCTCTCACTGCCCACTAGGGATGTCCATCACTGAATTACCTGTGTAATGCCCCCCGCCCTGTCTCCCCCCTCTCACACCTCACCTGGGTACATGCCCCTCACTGCCCACTAGGGATGTCCATCACTGAATTACCTGTGTAATGCCCCCCGCCCTGTCTCCCCCCTCTCACACCTCACCTGGGTACATGCCCCTCACTGCCCACTAGGGATGTCCATCACTGAATTACCTGTGTAATGCCCCCCGCCCTGTCTCCCCCCTCTCACACCTCACCTGGGTACATGCCTCTCACTGCCCACTAGGGATGTCCATCACTGAATTACCTGTGTAATGCCCCCCGCCCTGTCTCCCCCCTCTCACACCTCACCTGGGTACATGCCCCTCACTGCCCACTAGGGATGTCCATCACTGAATTACCTGTGTAATGCCCCCCGCCCTGTCTCCCCCCTCTCACACCTCACCTGGGTACATGCCCCTCACTGCCCACTAGAGATGTCCATCACTGTATTACCTGTGTAATGCCCCCGCCCTGTCTCCCACTCTCACACCTCACCTGGGTACATGCCCCTCACTGCCCGCTAGGAATGGTTATCACTGAATTACCTGTGTAATGCCCCCCGCCCTGTCTCCCCCCTCTCACACCTCACCTGGGTACATGCCCCTCACTGCCCACTAGAGATGTCCATCACTGTATTACCTGTGTAATGCCCCCGCCCTGTCTCCCACTCTCACACCTCACCTGGGTACATGCCTCTCACTGCCCGCTAGGGATGTCCATCACTGTGTTACCTGTGTAATGCCCCCCGCCCTGTCTCCCCCCTCTCACACCTCACCTGGGTACATGCCTCTCACTGCTCACTAGAGATGTCCATCACTGTGTTACCTGTGTAATGCCCCCGCCCTGTCTCCTCCCTCTCACACCTCACCTGGGTACATGCCTCTCACTGCCCACTAGGGATGTCCATCACTGTGTTACCTGTGTAATGCCCCCGCCCTGTCTCCTCCCTCTCACACCTCACCTGGGTACATGCCTCTCACTGCCCACTAGGGATGTCCATCACTGAATTACCTGTGTAATGCCCCCCGCCCTGTCTCCCCCCTCTCACACCTCACCTGGGTACATGCCCCTCACTGCCCACTAGGGATGTCCATCACTGAATTACCTGTGTAATGCCCCCCGCCCTGTCTCCCCCCTCTCACACCTCACCTGGGTACATGCCCCTCACTGCCCACTAGGGATGTCCATCACTGAATTACCTGTGTAATGCCCCCCGCCCTGTCTCCCCCCTCTCACACCTCACCTGGGTACATGCCCCTCACTGCCCACTAGGGATGTCCATCACTGAATTACCTGTGTAATGCCCCCTGCCCTGTCTCCCCCCTCTCACACCTCACCTGGGTACATGCCCCTCACTGCCCACTAGGGATGTCCATCACTGAATTACCTGTGTAATGCCCCCCGCCCTGTCTCCCCCCTCTCACACCTCACCTGGGTACATGCCTCTCACTGCCCACTAGGGATGTCCATCACTGAATTACCTGTGTAATGCCCCCCGCCCTGTCTCCCCCCTCTCACACCTCACCTGGGTACATGCCCCTCACTGCCCACTAGGGATGTCCATCACTGAATTACCTGTGTAATGCCCCCCGCCCTGTCTCCCCCCTCTCACACCTCACCTGGGTACATGCCCCTCACTGCCCACTAGAGATGTCCATCACTGTATTACCTGTGTAATGCCCCCGCCCTGTCTCCCACTCTCACACCTCACCTGGGTACATGCCTCTCACTGCCCGCTAGGGATGTCCATCACTGTATTACCTGTGTAATGCCCCCCGCCCTGTCTCCCCCCTCTCACACCTCACCTGGGTACATGCCCCTCACTGCCCACTAGAGATGTCCATCACTGTATTACCTGTGTAATGCCCCCGCCCTGTCTCCCACTCTCACACCTCACCTGGGTACATGCCCCTCACTGCCCGCTAGGGATGGTTATCACTGTGTTACCTGTGTAATGCCCCCGCCCTGTCTCCCACTCTCACACCTCACCTGGGTACATGCCCCTCACTGCCCGCTAGGAATGGTTATCACTGAATTACCTGTTTAATGCCCCCCGCCCTGTCTCCCCCCTCTCACACCTCACCTGGGTACATGCCCCTCACTGCCCACTAGAGATGTCCATCACTGTATTACCTGTGTAATGCCCCCGCCCTGTCTCCCCCTCTCACACCTCACCTGGGTACATGCCTCTCACTGCCCACTAGAGATGTCCATCACTGTATTACCTGTGTAATGCCCCCCGCCCTGTCTCCCCCCTCTCACACCTCACCTGGGTACATGCCTCTCACTGCCCACTAGGGATGTCCATCACTGTATTACCTGTGTAATGCCCCAGCCCTGTCTCCCCCCTCTCACACCTCACCTGGGTACATGCCCCTCACTGCCCACTAGGGATGTCCATCACTGTATTACCTGTGTAATGCCCCCCGCCCTGTCTCCCCCCTGTCACACCTCACCTGGGTACATGCCCCTCACTGCCCGCTAGGGATGGTTATCACTGTGTTACCTGTGTAATGCCCCCGCCCTGTCTCCCCCCTCTCACACCTCAACTGGGTACATGCCTCTCACTGCCCACTAGGGATGTCCATCACTGTATTACCTGTGTAATGCCCCCCGCCCTGTCTCCCCCCTCTCACACCTCACCTGGGTACATGCCTCTCACTGCCCACTAGGGATGTCCATCACTATATTACCTGTGTAATGCCCCCCGCCCTGTCTCCCCCCTCTCACACCTCACCTGGGTACATGCCCCTCACTGCCCGCTAGGGATGGTTATCACTGTGTTACCTGTGTAATGCCCCCGCCCTGTCTCCCACTCTCACACCTCACCTGGGTACATGCCCCTCACTGCCCGCTAGTGATGGTTATCACTGTGTTACCTGTGTAATGCCCCCGCCCTGTCTCCCACTCTCACACCTCCACCTGGGTACATGCCCCTCACTGCTCACTAGGGATGGTTATCACTGAATTACCTGTGTAATGCCCCCCGCCCTGTCTCCCCCCTCTCACACCTCACCTGGGTGCATGCCCCTCACTGCTCACTAGGGATGTCCATCACTATATTACCTGTGTAATGCCCCCCGCCCTGTCTCCCCCCTCTCACACCTCACCTGGGTACATGCCCCTCACTGCCCGCTAGGGATGGTTATCACTGTGTTACCTGTGTAATGCCCCCGCCCTGTCTCCCACTCTCACACCTCACCTGGGTACATGCCCCTCACTGCCCGCTAGGAATGGTTATCACTGAATTACCTGTGTAATGCTGCCGCCCTGTCTCCCACTCTCACACCTCACCTGGGTACATGCCTCTCACTGCCCGCTAGGGATGTCCATCACTGTGTTACATGTGTAATGCCCCCGCCCTGTCTCCCCCCTCTCACACCTCACCTGGGTACATGCCCCTCACTGCTCACTAGAGATGTCCATCACTGTATTACCTGTGTAATGCCCCCCGCCCTGTCTCCCCCTCTCACACCTCACCTGGGTACATGCCCCTCACTGCTCACTAGAGATGTCCATCACTGTATTACCTGTGTAATGCCCCCCGCCCTGTCTCCCCCCTCTCACACCTCACCTGCTACATGCCTCTCACTGCCCACTAGGGATGTCCATCACTGTATTAAATGTGTAATGCCCCCGCCCTGTCTCCCCCCACTCACACCTCACCTGGGTACATGCCCCTCACTGCCCACTTGAGATGTCCATCACTGTATTACCTGTGTAATGCCCCCGCCCTGTCTCCCCCCTCTCACACCTCACCTGGGTACATGCCCCTCACTGCCCACTAGAGATGTCCATCACTGTATTACCTGTGTAATGCCCCCCCCGCCCTGTCTCCCACTCTCACACCTCACCTGGGTACATGCCCCTCACTGCCCAGTAGAGATGTCCATCACTGTATTACCTGTATAATGCCCCCCCCCCCCCGCCCTGTCTCCCACTCTCACACCTCACCTGGGTACATGCCCCGCACTGCCCACTAGGGATGTCCATCACTGAATTACCTGTGTAATGCCCCCGCCCTGTCTCCTCCCTCTCACACCACACCTGGGTACATGCCTCTCACTGCCCACTAGGGATGTCCATCACTGAATTACCTGTGTAATGCCCCCCGCCCTGTCTCCCCCCTCTCACACCTCACCTGGGTACATGCCCCTCACTGCCCGCTAGGGATGGTTATCACTGTGTTACCTGTGTAATGCCCCCGCCCTGTCTCCCACTCTCACACCTCACCTGGGTACATGCCCCTCACTGCCCGCTAGGGATGGTTATCACTGTGTTACCTGTGTAATGCCCCCCGCCCTGTCTCCCCCCTCTCACACCTCACCTGGGTACATGCCCCTCACTGCCCACTAGGGATGGTTATCACTGAATTACCTGTGTAATGCCCCCCGCCCTGTCTCCCCCCTCTCACACCTCACCTGGGTGCATGCCCCTCACTGCTCACTAGGGATGTCCATCACTATATTACCTGTGTAATGCCCCCCGCCCTGTCTCCCCCCTCTCACACCTCACCTGGGTACATGCCCCTCACTGCCCACTAGGGATGGTTATCACTGAATTACCTGTGTAATGCCCCCCGCCCTGTCTCCCCCCTCTCACACCTCACCTGCTACATGCCTCTCACTGCCCACTAGGGATGTCCATCACTGTATTAAATGTGTAATGCCCCCGCCCTGTCTCCCCCCTCTCACACCTCACCTGGGTACATGCCTCTCACTGCTCACTAGAGATGTCCATCACTGTATTACCTGTGTAATGCCCCCCGCCCTGTCTCCCCCCTCTCACACCTCACCTGGCTACATGCCCCTCACTGCCCACTAGAGATGTCCATCACTGTATTACCTGTGTAATGCCCCCGCCCTGTCTCCCCCCTCTCACACCTCACCTGGGTACATGCCTCTCACTGCCCGCTAGGGATGGTTATCACTGTATTACCTGTGTAATGCCCCCCGCCCTGTCTCCCCCCTCTCACACCTCACCTGGGTACATGCCCCTCACTGCTCACTAGAGATGTCCATCACTGTATTACCTGTGTAATGCCCCCCGCCCTGTCTCCCCCCACTCACACCTCACCTGGGTACATGCCCCTCACTGCCCACTAGAGATGTCCATCACTGTATTACCTGTGTAATGCCCCCGCCCTGTCTCCCCCCTCTCACACCTCACCTGGGTACATGCCCCTCACTGCCCACTAGAGATGTCCATCACTGTATTACCTGTGTAATGCCCCCCCCGCCCTGTCTCCCACTCTCACACCTCACCTGGGTACATGCCCCTCACTGCCCAGTAGAGATGTCCATCACTGTATTACCTGTATAATGCCCCCCCCCCCGCCCTGTCTCCCACTCTCACACCTCACCTGGGTACATGCCCCGCACTGCCCACTAGGGATGTCCATCACTGAATTACCTGTGTAATGCCCCCGCCCTGTCTCCTCCCTCTCACACCTCACCTGGGTACATGCCTCTCACTGCCCACTAGGGATGTCCATCACTAAATTACCTGTGTAATGCCCCCCGCCCTGTCTCCCCCCTCTCACACCTCACCTGGGTACATGCCCCTCACTGCCCACTAGGGATGTCCATCACTGAATTACCTGTGTAATGCCCCCGCCCTGTCTCCTCCCTCTCACACCTCACCTGGGTACATGCCCTTCACTGCCCACTAGGGATGTCCATCACTGAATTACCTGTGTAATGCCCCCGCCCTGTCTCCTCCCTCTCACACCTCACCTGGGTACATGCCCCTCACTGCCCACTAGGGATGGTTATCACTGAGTTACCTGTGTAATGCCCCCCGCCCTGTCTCCCCCCTCTCACACCTCACCTGGGTACATGCCCCTCACTGCCCACTAGGGATGGTTATCACTGAATTACCCATGTAATGCCCCCCACCCTGTCTCCCCCCTCTCACACTTCACCTGGATACATGCCCCTCACTGCCCACTAGGGATGGTTATCACTGAATTACCTGTGTAATGCCCCCCGCCCTGTCTCCCCCCTCTCACACCTCACCGGGGTACATGCCCCTCACTGCTCACTAGAGATGTCCATCACTGTATTACCTGTGTAATGCCCCCGCCGCCCTGTCTCCCACTCTCACACCTCACCTGGGTACATGCCCCTCACTGCCCGCTAGGGATGGTTATCACTGTATTACCTGTGTAATGCCCCCACCCTGTCTCCTCCTCTCACACCTCACCTGGGTACATGCCCCTCACTGCCCACTAGGGATGTCCATCACTGAATTACCTGTGTAATGCCCCCCGCCCTGTCTCCCCCTCTCACACCTCACCTGGGTACATGCCCCTCACTGCCCACTAGGGATGTCCATCACTGTATTACCTGTGTAATGCCCCCCGCCCTGTCTCCCCCTCTCACACCTCACCTGGGTACATGCCCCTCACTGCCCACTAGGGATGGTTATCACTGAATTACCCATGTAATGCCCCCCACCCTGTCTCCCCCCTCTCACACCTCACCTGGATACATGCCCCTCACTGCCCACTAGGGATGGTTATCACTGAATTACCTGTGTAATGCCCCCCGCCCTGTCTCCCCCTCTCACACCTCACCTGGGTACATGCCCCTCACTGCCCACTAGGGATGTCCATCACTGTATTACCTGTGTAATGCCCCCCGCCCTGTCTCCCCCTCTCACACCTCACCTGGGTACATGCCCCTCACTGCCCACTAGGGATGGTTATCACTGAATTACCCATGTAATGCCCCCCACCCTGTCTCCTCCTCTCACACCTCACCTGGGTACATGCCCCTCACTGCCCACTAGGGATGTCCATCACTGAATTACCTGTGTAATGCCCCCCGCCCTGTCTCCCCCTCTCACACCTCACCTGGGTACATGCCCCTCACTGCCCACTAGAGATGTCCATCACTGTATTACCTGTTTAATGCCCCCACCCTGTCTTCTCCTCTCACACCTCACCTGGGTACATGCCCCTCACTGCCCACTAGGGATGTCCATCACTGAATTACCTGTGTAATGCCCCCCGCCCTGTCTCCCCCTCTCACACCTCACCGGGGTACATGCCCCTCACTGCTCACTAGAGATGTCCATCACTGTATTACCTGTGTAATGCCCCCCGCCGCCCTGTCTCCCACTCTCACACCTCACCTGGGTACATGCCCCTCACTGCCCACTAGGGATGTCCATCACTGAATTACCTGTGTAATGCCCCCGCCCTGTCTCCTCCCTCTCACACCTCACCTGGGTACATGCCTCTCACTGCCCACTAGGGATGTCCATCACTGTATTACCTGTGTAATGCCCCCGCCCTGTCTCCCCCTCTCACACCTCACCTGGGTACATGCCCCTCACTGCCCACTAGGGATGTCCATCACTGTATTACCTGTGTAATGCCCCCGCCCTGTCTCCCCCCTCTCATACCTCACCTGGGTACATGCCCCTCACTGCTCACTAGAGATGTCCATCACTGTATTACCTGTGTAATGCCCCCGCCCTGTCTCCCCCCTCTCACACCTCACCTGGGTACATGCCCCTCACTGCCCACTAGAGATGTCCATCACTGTATTACCTGTGTAATGCCCCCGCCCTGTCTCCTCCCTCTCACACCTCACCTGGGTACATGCCCCTCACTGCCCACTAGAGATGTCCATCACTGTATTACCTGTGTAATGCCCCCACCGCCCTGTCTCCCACTCTCACACCTCACCTGGGTACATGCCCCTCACTGCCCACTAGAGATGTCCATCACTGTATTACCTGTGTAATGCCCCCCCTGCCCTCTCTCCCACTCTCACACCTCACCTGGGTACATGCCCCGCACTGCCCACTAGGGATGTCCATCACTGAATTACCTGTGTAATGCCCCCGCCCTGTCTCCTCCCTCTCACACCTCACCTGGGTACATGCCTCTCACTGCCCACTAGGGATGTCCATCACTGAATTACCTGTGTAATGCCCCCCGCCCTGTCTCCCCCCTCTCACACCTCACCTGGGTACATGCCCCTCACTGCCCACTAGGGATGTCCATCACTGAATTACCTGTGTAATGCCCCCGCCCTGTCTCCTCCCTCTCACACCTCACCTGGGTACATGCCCCTCACTGCCCACTAGGGATGTCCATCACTGAATTACCTGTGTAATGCCCCCGCCCTGTCTCCTCCCTCTCACACCTCACCTGGGTACATGCCCCTCACTGCCCACTAGGGATGGTTATCACTGAGTTACCTGTGTAATGCCCCCCGCCCTGTCTCCCCCCTCTCACACCTCACCTGGGTACATGCCCCTCACTGCCCACTAGGGATGGTTATCATTGAATTACCCATGTAATGCCCCCCACCCTGTCTCCCCCCTCTCACACCTCACCTGGATACATGCCCCTCACTGCCCACTAGGGATGGTTATCACTGAATTACCTGTGTAATGCTCCCCGCCCTGTCTCCCCCCTCTCACACCTCACCTGGGTACATGCCCCTCACTGCTCACTAGAGATGTCCATCACTGTATTACCTGTGTAATGCCCCCGCCGCCCTGTCTCCCACTCTCACACCTCACCTGGGTACATGCCCCTCACTGCCCACTAGGGATGTCCATCACTGAATTACCTGTGTAATGCCCCCGCCCTGTCTCCCACTCTCACACCTCACCTGGGTACATGCCCCTCACTGCCCACTAGGGATGTCCATCACTGAATTACCTGTGTAATGCCCCCCGCCCTGTCTCCCCCCTCACACCTCACCTGGGTACATGCCCCTCACTGCCCACTAGGGATGTCCATCACTGAATTACCTGTGTAATCCCCCCGCCCTGTCTCCTCCCTCTCACACCTCACCTGGGTACATGCCCCTCACTGCCCACTAGGGATGGTTATCACTGAGTTACCTGTGTAATGCCCCCCGCCCTGTCTCCCCCCTCTCACACCTCACCTGGGTACATGCCCCTCACTGCCCACTAGGGATGGTTATCACTGAATTACCCATGTAATGCCCCCCACCCTGTCTCCCCCCTCTCACACCTCACCTGGATACATGCCCCTCACTGCCCACTAGGGATGGTTATCACTGAATTACCTGTGTAATGCCCCCCGCCTTGTCTCCCCCCTCTCACACCTCACCTGGGTACATGCCCCTCACTGCTCACTAGAGATGTCCATCACTGTATTACCTGTGTAATGCCCCCGCCGCCCTGTCTACCACTCTCACACCTCACCTGGGTACATGCCCCTCACTGCCCACTAGGGATGTCCATCACTGAATTACCTGTGTAATGCCCCCGCCCTGTCTCCCACTCTCACACCTCACCTGGGTACATGCCCCTCACTGCCCACTAGGGATGTCCATCACTGAATTACCTGTGTAATGCCCCCCGCCCTGTCTCCCCCCTCTCACACCTCACCTGGGTACATGCCCCTCACTGCCCACTAGGGATGTCATCACTGAATTACCTGTGTAATGCCCCCCGCCCTGTCTCCCCCCTCTCACACCTCACCTGGGTACATGCCCCTCACTGCCCACTAGGGATGTCCATCACTGAATTACCTGTATAATGCCCCCGCCCTGTCTCCCCCCTCTCACACCTCACCTGGGTACATGCCCCTCACTGCCCACTAGGGATGTCCATCACTGAATTACCTGTATAATGCCCCCGCCCTGTCTCCCACTCTCACACCTCACCTGGGTACATGCCCCTCACTGCCCACTAGGGATGTCCATCACTGAATTACCTGTGTAATGCCCCCGCCCTGTCTCCTCCCTCTCACACCTCACCTGGGTACATGCCCCTCACTGCCCACTAGGGATGGTTATCACTGAGTTACCTGTGTAATGCCCCCCGCCCTGTCTCCCCCCTCTCACACCTCACCTGGGTACATGCCCCTCACTGCCCACTAGGGATGGTTATCACTGAATTACCCATGTAATGCCCCCCACCCTGTCTCCCCCCTCTCACACCTCACCTGGATACATGCCCCTCACTGCCCACTAGGGATGGTTATCACTGAATTACCTGTGTAATGCCCCCCGCCCTGTCTCCCCCCTCTCACACCTCACCTGGGTACATGCCCCTCACTGCTCACTAGAGATGTCCATCACTGTATTACCTGTGTAATGCCCCCGCCGCCCTGTCTCCCACTCTCACACCTCACCTGGGTACATGCCCCTCACTGCCCACTAGGGATGTCCATCACTGAATTACCTGTGTAATGCCCCCGCCCTGTCTCCTCCCTCTCACACCTCACCTGGGTACATGCCTCTCACTGCCCACTAGGGATGTCCATCACTGTATTACCTGTGTAATGCCCCCGCCCTGTCTCCCCCCTCTCACACCTCACCTGGGTACATGCCCCTCACTGCTCACTAGAGATGTCCATCACTGTATTACCTGTGTAATGCCCCCGCCCTGTCTCCCCCCTCTCACACCTCACCTGGGTACATGCCCCTCACTGCCCACTAGAGATGTCCATCACTGTATTACCTGTGTAATGCCCCCCCCCGCCCTGTCTCCCACTCTCACACCTCAATTGGGTATATGCCCCTCACTGCCCACTAGAGATGTCCATCACTGTATTACCTGTGTAATGCCCCCCCCCCCCGCCCTGTCTCCCACTCTCACACCTCACCTGGGTACATGCCCCGCACTGCCCACTAGGGTTGTCCATCACTGAATTACCTGTGTAATGCCCCCGCCCTGTCTCCTCCCTCTCACACCTCACCTGGGTACATGCCTCTCACTGCCCACTAGGGATGTCCATCACTGAATTACCTGTGTAATGCCCCCCGCCCTGTCTCCCCCCTCTCACAACTCACCTGGGTACATGCCCCTCACTGCCCACTAGGGATGTCCATCACTGAATTACCAGTGTAATGCCCCCGCCCCGTCTCCTCCCTCTCACACCTCACCTGGGTACATGCCCCTCACTGCCCACTATGGATGTCCATCACTGAATTACCTGTGTAATGCCCCCGCCCTGTCTCCTCCCTCTCACACCTCACCTGGGTACATGCCCCTCACTGCCCACTAGGGATGTCCATCACTGAATTACCTGTGTAATGCCCCCCGCCCTGTCTCCTCCCTCTCACACCTCACCTGGGTACATGCCCCTCACTGCCCACTAGGGATGGTTATCACTGAGTTACCTGTGTAATGCCCCCCGCCCTGTCTCCCCCCTCTCACACCTCACCTGGGTACATGCCCCTCACTGCCCACTAGGGATGGTTATCACTGAGTTACCTGTGTAATGCCCCCTGCCCTGTCTCCCCCTCTCACACCTCACCTGGGTACATGCCCCTCACTGCCCACTAGAGATGTCCATCACTGTATTACCTGTGTAATGCCCCCGCCCTGTCTCCCCCCTCTCACACCTCACCTGGGTACATGCCTCTCACTGCCCGCTAGGGATGGTTATCACTGTATTACCTGTTTAATGCCCCCCGCCCTGTCTCCCCCCTCTCACACCTCACCTGGGTACATGCCCCTCACTGCTCACTAGAGATGTCCATCACTGTATTACCTGTGTAATGCCCCCGCCCTGTCTCCCCCCTCTCACACCTAACCTGGGTACATGCCTCTCACTGCCCGCTAGGGATGGTTATCACTGTATTACCTGTTTAATGCCCCCCGCCCTGTCTCCCCCCTCTCACACCTCACCTGGGTACATGCCCCTCACTGCTCACTAGAGATGTCCATCACTGTATTACCTGTGTAATGCCCCCGCCCTGTCTCCCACTCTCACACCTCAATTGGGTACATGCCCCTCACTGCCCACTAGGGATGGTTATCACTGAGTTACCTGTGTAATGCCCCCGACCTGTCTCCCCCCTCTCACACCTCACCTGGGTACATGCCCCTCACTGCCCACTAGGGATGGTTATCACTGAGTTACCTGTGTAATGCCCCCCGCCCTGTCTCCCCCCTCTCACACCTCACCTGGGTACATGCCCCTCACTGCCCACTAGGGATGGTTATCACTGAGTTACCTGTGTAATGCCCCCACCCTGTCTCCTCCCTCTCACACCTCACCTGGGTACATGCCCCTCACTGCCCACTAGGGATGTCCATCACTGTATTACCTGTGTAATGCCCCCGCCCTGTCTCCTCCCTCTCACACCTCACCTGGGTACATGCCCCTCACTGCCCACTAGGGATGTCCATCACTGAATTACCTGTGTAATGCCCCCGCCCTGTCTCCTCCCTCTCACACCTCACCTGGGTACATGCCCCTCACTGCCCACTAGGGATGTCCATCACTGAATTACCTGTGTAATGCCCCCGCCCTGTCTCCTCCCTCTCACACCTCACCTGGGTACATGCCCCTCACTGCCCACTAGGGAGGGTTATCACTGAGTTACCTGTGTAATGCCCCCCGCCCTGTCTCCCCCCTCTCACACCTCACCTGGGTACATGCCCCTCAGTGCCCACTAGGGAATTCCATCACTGCATTACCTGTGTAATACCCCCGCCCTGTCTCCCCACTCTCACACCTCACCTGGGTACATGCCCCTCACTGCCCACTAGGGATGTCCATCACTGAATTACCTGTGTAATGCCCCCGCCCTGTCTCCTCCCTCTCACACCTCACCTGGGTACATGCCCCTCACTGCCCACTAGGGATGTCCATCACTGAATTACCTGTGTAATGCCCCCGCCCTGTCTCCTCCCTCTCACACCTCACCTGGGTACATGCCCCTCACTGCCCACTAGGGATGTCCATCACTGAATTACCTGTGTAATGCCCCCCGCCCTGTCTCCCCCCTCTCACACCTCACCTGGGTACATGCCCCTCACTGCCCACTAGGGATGTCCATCACTGAATTACCTGTGTAATTCCCCCCGCCCTGTCTCCCCCCTCTCACACCTCACCTGGGTACATGCCCCTCACTGCCCACTAGGGATGTCCATCACTGAATTACCTGTGTAATGCCCCCCACCCTGTCTCCCCCCTCTCACACCTCACCTGGGTACATGCCTCTCACTGCCCACTAGGGATGTCCATCACTGAATTACCTGTGTAATGCCCCCCGCCCTGTCTCCCCCCTCTCACACCTCACCTGGGTACATGCCCCTCACTGCCCACTAGGGATGTCCATCACTGAATTACCTGTGTAATGCCCCCCGCCCTGTCTCCCCCCTCTCACACCTCACCTGGGTACATGCCCCTCACTGCCCACTAGGGATGTCCATCACTGAATTACCTGTGTAATGCCCCCCGCCCTGTCTCCCCCCTCTCACACCTCACCTGGGTACATGCCTCTCACTGCCCACTAGGGATGTCCATCACTGAATTACCTGTGTAATGCCCCCCGCCCTGTCTCCCCCCTCTCACACCTCACCTGGGTACATGCCCCTCACTGCCCACTAGGGATGTCCATCACTGAATTACCTGTGTAATGCCCCCCGCCCTGTCTCCCCCCTCTCACACCTCACCTGGGTACATGCCCCTCACTGCCCACTAGAGATGTCCATCACTGTATTACCTGTGTAATGCCCCCGCCCTGTCTCCCACTCTCACACCTCACCTGGGTACATGCCCCTCACTGCCCGCTAGGAATGGTTATCACTGAATTACCTGTGTAATGCCCCCCGCCCTGTCTCCCCCCTCTCACACCTCACCTGGGTACATGCCCCTCACTGCCCACTAGAGATGTCCATCACTGTATTACCTGTGTAATGCCCCCGCCCTGTCTCCCACTCTCACACCTCACCTGGGTACATGCCTCTCACTGCCCGCTAGGGATGTCCATCACTGTGTTACCTGTGTAATGCCCCCCGCCCTGTCTCCCCCCTCTCACACCTCACCTGGGTACATGCCTCTCACTGCTCACTAGAGATGTCCATCACTGTGTTACCTGTGTAATGCCCCCGCCCTGTCTCCTCCCTCTCACACCTCACCTGGGTACATGCCTCTCACTGCCCACTAGGGATGTCCATCACTGTGTTACCTGTGTAATGCCCCCGCCCTGTCTCCTCCCTCTCACACCTCACCTGGGTACATGCCTCTCACTGCCCACTAGGGATGTCCATCACTGAATTACCTGTGTAATGCCCCCCGCCCTGTCTCCCCCCTCTCACACCTCACCTGGGTACATGCCCCTCACTGCCCACTAGGGATGTCCATCACTGAATTACCTGTGTAATGCCCCCCGCCCTGTCTCCCCCCTCTCACACCTCACCTGGGTACATGCCCCTCACTGCCCACTAGGGATGTCCATCACTGAATTACCTGTGTAATGCCCCCCGCCCTGTCTCCCCCCTCTCACACCTCACCTGGGTACATGCCTCTCACTGCCCACTAGGGATGTCCATCACTGAATTACCTGTGTAATGCCCCCCGCCCTGTCTCCCCCCTCTCACACCTCACCTGGGTACATGCCCCTCACTGCCCACTAGGGATGTCCATCACTGAATTACCTGTGTAATGCCCCCCGCCCTGTCTCCCCCCTCTCACACCTCACCTGGGTACATGCCCCTCACTGCCCACTAGGGATGTCCATCACTGAATTACCTGTGTAATGCCCCCCGCCCTGTCTCCCCCCTCTCACACCTCACCTGGGTACATGCCTCTCACTGCCCACTAGGGATGTGCATCACTGAATTACCTGTGTAATGCCCCCCGCCCTGTCTCCCCCCTCTCACACCTCACCTGGGTACATGCCCCTCACTGCCCACTAGGGATGTCCATCACTGAATTACCTGTGTAATGCCCCCCGCCCTGTCTCCCCCCTCTCACACCTCACCTGGGTACATGCCCCTCACTGCCCACTAGAGATGTCCATCACTGTATTACCTGTGTAATGCCCCCGCCCTGTCTCCCACTCTCACACCTCACCTGGGTACATGCCTCTCACTGCCCGCTAGGGATGTCCATCACTGTATTACCTGTGTAATGCCCCCCGCCCTGTCTCCCCCCTCTCACACCTCACCTGGGTACATGCCCCTCACTGCCCACTAGAGATTTCCATCACTGTATTACCTGTGTAATGCCCCCGCCCTGTCTCCCACTCTCACACCTCACCTGGGTACATGCCCCTCACTGCCCGCTAGGGATGGTTATCACTGTGTTACCTGTGTAATGCCCCCGCCCTGTCTCCCACTCTCACACCTCACCTGGGTACATGCCCCTCACTGCCCGCTAGGAATGGTTATCACTGAATTACCTGTTTAATGCCCCCCGCCCTGTCTCCCCCCTCTCACACCTCACCTGGGTACATGCCCCTCACTGCCCACTAGAGATGTCCATCACTGTATTACCTGTGTAATGCCCCCGCCCTGTCTCCCCCTCTCACACCTCACCTGGGTACATGCCTCTCACTGCCCACTAGAGATGTCCATCACTGTATTACCTGTGTAATGCCCCCCGCCCTGTCTCCCCCCTCTCACACCTCACCTGGGTACATGCCTCTCACTGCCCACTAGGGATGTCCATCACTGTATTACCTGTGTAATGCCCCAGCCCTGTCTCCCCCCTCTCACACCTCACCTGGGTACATGCCCCTCACTGCCCACTAGGGATGTCCATCACTATATTACCTGTGTAATGCCCCCCGCCCTGTCTCCCCCCTCTCACACCTCACCTGGGTACATGCCCCTCACTGCCCGCTAGGGATGGTTATCACTGTGTTACCTGTGTAATGCCCCCGCCCTGTCTCCCCCCTCTCACACCTCACCTGGGTACATGCCTCTCACTGCCCACTAGGGATGTCCATCACTGTATTACCTGTGTAATGCCCCCCGCCCTGTCTCCCCCCTCTCACACCTCACCTGGGTACATGCCTCTCACTGCCCACTAGGGATGTCCATCACTGTATTACCTGTGTAATGCCCCCCGCCCTGTCTCCCCCCTCTCACACCTCACCTGGGTACATGCCCCTCACTGCCCGCTAGGGATGGTTATCACTGTGTTACCTGTGTAATGCCCCCGCCCTGTCTCCCACTCTCACACCTCACCTGGGTACATGCCCCTCACTGCCCGCTAGGGATGGTTATCACTGTGTTACCTGTGTAATGCCCCCGCCCTGTCTCCCACTCTCACACCTCCACCTGGGTACATGCCCCTCACTGCTCACTAGGGATGGTTATCACTGAATTACCTGTGTAATGCCCCCCGCCCTTTCTCCCCCCTCTCACACCTCACCTGGGTGCATGCCCCTCACTGCTCACTAGGGATGTCCATCACTATATTACCTGTGTAATGCCCCCCGCCCTGTCTCCCCCCTCTCACACCTCACCTGGGTACATACCCCTCACTGCCCGCTAGGGATGGTTATCACTGTGTTACCTGTGTAATGCCCCCGCCCTGTCTCCCACTCTCACACCTCACCTGGGTACATGCCCCTCACTGCCCGCTAGGAATGGTTATCACTGAATTACCTGTGTAATGCCGCCGCCCTGTCTCCCACTCTCACACCTCATCTGGGTACATGCCTCTCACTGCCCGCTAGGGATGTCCATCACTGTGTTACATGTGTAATGCCCCCGCCCTGTCTCCCCCCTCTCACACCTCACCTGGGTACATGCCCCTCACTGCTCACTAGAGATGTCCATCACTGTATTACCTGTGTAATGCCCCCCGCCCTGTCTCCCCCTCTCACACCTCACCTGGGTACATGCCCCTCACTGCTCACTAGAGATGTCCATCACTGTATTACCTGTGTAATGCCCCCCGCCCTGTCTCTCACTCTCACACCTCACCTGGGTACATGCCCCTCACTGCCCGCTAGGGATGGTTATCACTGTATTACCTGTGTAATGCCCCCACCCTGTCTCCTCCTCTTACACCTCACCTGGGTACATGCCCCTCACTGCCCACTAGGGATGTCCATCACTGAATTACCTGTGTAATGCCCCCCGCCCTGTCTCCCCCTCTCACACCTCACCTGGGTACATGCCCCTCACTGCCCACTAGGGATGTCCATCACTGTATTACCTGTGTAATGCCCCCCGCCCTGTCTCCCCCTCTCACACCTCACCTGGGTACATGCCCCTCACTGCCCACTAGGGATGGTTATCACTGAATTACCTGTGTAATGCCCCCCGCCCTGTCTCCCCCCTCTCACACCTCACCTGGGTACATGCCCCTCACTGCCCGCTAGGGATGGTTATCACTGAATTACCTGTGTAATGCCCCCCGCCCTGTCTCCCCCTCTCACACCTCACCTGGGTACATGCCCCTCACTGCCCACTAGGGATGGTTATCACTGAATTACCTGTGTAATGCCCCCCGCCCTGTCTCCCCCCTCTCACACCTCACCTGGGTACATGCCCCTCACTGCCCGCTAGGGATGGTTATCACTGAATTACCTGTGTAATGCCCCCCGCCCTGTCTCCCCCTCTCACACCTCACCTGCTACATGCCTCTCACTGCCCACTAGGGATGTCCATCACTGTATTAAATGTGTAATGCCCCCGCCCTGTCTCCCCCCTCTCAGACCTCACCTGGGTACATGCCTCTCACTGCTCACTAGAGATGTCCATCACTGTATTACCTGTGTAATGCCCCCCGCCCTGTCTCCCCCCTCTCACACCTCACCTGGCTACATGCCCCTCACTGCCCACTAGAGATGTCCATCACTGTATTACCTGTGTAATGGCCCCGCCCTGTCTCCCCCCTCTCACACCTCACCTGGGTACATGCCTCTCACTGCCCGCTAGGGATGGTTATCACTGTATTACCTGTGTAATGCCCCCCGCCCTGTCTCCCCCCACTCACACCTCACCTGGGTACATGCCCCTCACTGCCCACTAGAGATGTCCATCACTGTATTACCTGTGTAATGCCCCCGCCCTGTCTCCCCCCTCTCACACCTCACCTGGGTACATGCCCCTCACTGCCCACTAGAGATGTCCATCACTGTACCCCCCCCGCCCTGTCTCCCACTCTCACACCTCACCTGGGTACATGCCCCTCACTGCCCAGTAGAGATGTCCATCACTGTATTACCTGTGTAATGCCCCCCCCCCCCGCCCTGTCTCCCACTCTCACACCTCACCTGGGTACATGCCCCGCACTGCCCACTAGGGATGTCCATCACTGAATTACCTGTGTAATGCCCCCACCCTGTCTCCTCCCTCTCACACCTCACCTGGGTACATGCCTCTCACTGCCCACTAGGGATGTCCATCACTGAATTACCTGTGTAATGCCCCCCGCCCTGTCTCCCCCCTCTCACACCTCACCTGGGTACATGCCCCTCACTGCCCACTAGGGATGTCCATCACTGAATTACCTGTGTAATGCCCCCGCCCTGTCTCCTCCCTCTCACACCTCACCTGGGTACATGCCCTTCACTGCCCACTAGGGATGTCCATCACTGAATTACCTGTGTAATGCCCCCGCCCTGTCTCCTCCCTCTCACACCTCACCTGGGTACATGCCCCTCACTGCCCACTAGGGATGGTTATCACTGAGTTACCTGTGTAATGCCCCCCGCCCTGTCTCCCCCCTCTCACACCTCACCTGGGTACATGCCCCTCACTGCCCACTAGGGATGGTTATCACTGAATTACCCATGTAATGCCCCCCACCCTGTCTCCCCCCTCTCACACCTCACCTGGATACATGCCCCTCACTGCCCACTAGGGATGGTTATCACTGAATTACCTGTGTAATGCCCCCCGCCCTGTCTCCCCCCTCTCACACCTCACCGGGGTACATGCCCCTCACTGCTCACTAGAGATGTCCATCACTGTATTACCTGTGTAATGCCCCCGCCGCCCTGTCTCCCACTCTCACACCTCACCTGGGTACATGCCCCTCACTGCCCGCTAGGGATGGTTATCACTGTATTACCTGTGTAATGCCCCCACCCTGTCTCCTCCTCTCACACCTCACCTGGGTACATGCCCCTCACTGCCCACTAGGGATGTCCATCACTGAATTACCTGTGTAATGCCCCCCGCCCTGTCTCCCCCTCTCACACCTCACCTGGGTACATGCCCCTCACTGCCCACTAGGGATGTCCATCACTGTATTACCTGTGTAATGCCCCCCGCCCTGTCTCCCCCTCTCACACCTCACCTGGGTACATGCCCCTCACTGCCCACTAGGGATGGTTATCACTGAATTACCCATGTAATGCCCCCCACCCTGTCTCCCCCCTCTCACACCTCACCTGGATACATGCCCCTCACTGCCCACTAGGGATGGTTATCACTGAATTACCTGTGTAATGCCCCCCGCCCTGTCTCCCCCTCTCACACCTCACCTGGGTACATGCCCCTCACTGCCCACTAGGGATGTCCATCACTGTATTACCTGTGTAATGCCCCCCGCCCTGTCTCCCCCTCTCACACCTCACCTGGGTACATGCCCCTCACTGCCCACTAGGGATGGTTATCACTGAATTACCCATGTAATGCCCCCCACCCTGTCTCCTCCTCTCACACCTCACCTGGGTACATGCCCCTCACTGCCCACTAGGGATGTCCATCACTGAATTACCTGTGTAATGCCCCCCGCCCTGTCTCCCCCTCTCACACCTCACCTGGGTACATGCCCCTCACTGCCCACTAGAGATGTCCATCACTGTATTACCTGTTTAATGCCCCCACCCTGTCTTCTCCTCTCACACCTCACCTGGGTACATGCCCCTCACTGCCCACTAGGGATGTCCATCACTGAATTACCTGTGTAATGCCCCCCGCCCTGTCTCCCCCTCTCACACCTCACCGGGGTACATGCCCCTCACTGCTCACTAGAGATGTCCATCACTGTATTACCTGTGTAATGCCCCCCACCGCCCTGTCTCCCACTCTCACACCTCACCTGGGTACATGCCCCTCACTGCCCACTAGGGATGTCCATCACTGAATTACCTGTGTAATGCCCCCGCCCTGTCTCCTCCCTCTCACACCTCACCTGGGTACATGCCTCTCACTGCCCACTAGGGATGTCCATCACTGTATTACCTGTGTAATGCCCCCGCCCTGTCTCCCCCTCTCACACCTCACCTGGGTACATGCCCCTCACTGCCCACTAGGGATGTCCATCACTGTATTACCTGTGTAATGCCCCCGCCCTGTCTCCCCCCTCTCATACCTCACCTGGGTACATGCCCCTCACTGCTCACTAGAGATGTCCATCACTGTATTACCTGTGTAATGCCCCCGCCCTGTCTCCCCCCTCTCACACCTCACCTGGGTACATGCCCCTCACTGCCCACTAGAGATGTCCATCACTGTATTACCTGTGTAATGCCCCCGCCCTGTCTCCTCCCTCTCACACCTCACCTGGGTACATGCCCCTCACTGCCCACTAGAGATGTCCATCACTGTATTACCTGTGTAATGCCCCCACCGCCCTGTCTCCCACTCTCACACCTCACCTGGGTACATGCCCCTCACTGCCCACTAGAGATGTCCATCACTGTATTACCTGTGTAATGCCCCCCCTGCCCTCTCTCCCACTCTCACACCTCACCTGGGTACATGCCCCGCACTGCCCACTAGGGATGTCCATCACTGAATTACCTGTGTAATGCCCCCGCCCTGTCTCCTCCCTCTCACACCTCACCTGGGTACATGCCTCTTACTGCCCACTAGGGATGTCCATCACTGAATTACCTGTGTAATGCCCCCCGCCCTGTCTCCCCCCTCTCACACCTCACCTGGGTACATGCCCCTCACTGCCCACTAGGGATGTCCATCACTGAATTACCTGTGTAATGCCCCCGCCCTGTCTCCTCCCTCTCACACCTCACCTGGGTACATGCCCCTCACTGCCCACTAGGGATGTCCATCACTGAATTACCTGTGTAATGCCCCCGCCCTGTCTCCTCCCTCTCACACCTCACCTGGGTACATGCCCCTCACTGCCCACTAGGGATGGTTATCACTGAGTTACCTGTGTAATGCCCCCCACCCTGTCTCCCCCCTCTCACACCTCACCTGGGTACATGCCCCTCACTGCCCACTAGGGATGGTTATCATTGAATTACCCATGTAATGCCCCCCACCCTGTCTCCCCCCTCTCACACCTCACCTGGATACATGCCCCTCACTGCCCACTAGGGATGGTTATCACTGAATTACCTATGTAATGCTCCCCGCCCTGTCTCCCCCCTCTCACACCTCACCTGGGTACATGCCCCTCACTGCTCACTAGAGATGTCCATCACTGTATTACCTGTGTAATGCCCCCGCCGCCCTGTCTCCCACTCTCACACCTCACCTGGGTACATGCCCCTCACTGCCCACTAGGGATGTCCATCACTGAATTACCTGTGTAATGCCCCCGCCCTGTCTCCCACTCTCACACCTCACCTGGGTACATGCCCCTCACTGCCCACTAGGGATGTCCATCACTGAATTACCTGTGTAATGCCCCCCGCCCTGTCTCCCCCCTCACACCTCACCTGGGTACATGCCCCTCACTGCCCACTAGGGATGTCCATCACTGAATTACCTGTGTAATGCCCCCGCCCTGTCTCCTCCCTCTCACACCTCACCTGGGTACATGCCCCTCACTGCCCACTAGGGATGGTTATCACTGAGTTACCTGTGTAATGCCCCCCGCCCTGTCTCCCCCCTCTCACACCTCACCTGGGTACATGCCCCTCACTGCCCACTAGGGATGGTTATCACTGAATTACCCATGTAATGCCCCCCACCCTGTCTCCCCCCTCTCACACCTCACCTGGATACATGCCCCTCACTGCCCACTAGGGATGGTTATCACTGAATTACCTGTGTAATGCCCCCCGCCTTGTCTCCCCCCTCTCACACCTCACCTGGGTACATGCCCCTCACTGCTCACTAGAGATGTCCATCACTGTATTACCTGTGTAATGCCCCCGCCGCCCTGTCTACCACTCTCACACCTCACCTGGGTACATGCCCCTCACTGCCTACTAGGGATGTCCATCACTGAATTACCTGTGTAATGCCCCCGCCCTGTCTCCCACTCTCACACCTCACCTGGATACATGCCCCTCACTGCCCACTAGGGATGTCCATCACTGAATTACCTGTGTAATGCCCCCCGCCCTGTCTCCCCCCTCTCACACCTCACCTGGGTACATGCCCCTCACTGCCCACTAGGGATGTCCATCACTGAATTACCTGTATAATGCCCCCGCCCTGTCTCCCCCCTCTCACACCTCACCTGGGTACATGCCCCTCACTGCCCACTAGGGATGTCCATCACTGAATTACCTGTATAATGCCCCCGCCCTGTCTCCCACTCTCACACCTCACCTGGGTACATGCCCCTCACTGCCCACTAGGGATGTCCATCACTGAATTACCTGTGTAATGCCCCCGCCCTGTCTCCTCCCTCTCACACCTCACCTGGGTACATGCCCCTCACTGCCCACTAGGGATGGTTATCACTGAGTTACCTGTGTAATGCCCCCCGCCCTGTCTCCCCCATCTCACACCTCACCTGGGTACATGCCCCTCACTGCCCACTAGGGATGGTTCTCACTGAATTACCCATGTAATGCCCCCCACCCTGTCTCCCCCCTCTCACACCTCACCTGGGTACATGCCCCTCACTGCTCACTAGAGATGTCCATCACTGTATTACCTGTGTAATGCCCCCGCCCTGTCTCCCCCCTCTCACACCTCACCTGGGTACATGCCCCTCACTGCCCACTAGAGATGTCCATCACTGTATTACCTGTGTAATGCCCCCCCCCGCCCTGTCTCCCACTCTCACACCTCAATTGGGTACATGCCCCTCACTGCCCACTAGAGATGTCCATCACTGTATTACCTGTGTAATGCCCCCCCCCCCCCGCCCTGTCTCCCACTCTCACACCTCACCTGGGTACATGCCCCGCACTGCCCACTAGGGTTGTCCATCACTGAATTACCTGTGTAATGCCCCCGCCCTGTCTCCTCCCTCTCACACCTCACCTGGGTACATGCCTCTCACTGCCCACTAGGGATGTCCATCACTGAATTACCTGTGTAATGCCCCCCGCCCTGTCTCCCCCCTCTCACAACTCACCTGGGTACATGCCCCTCACTGCCCACTAGGGATGTCCATCACTGAATTACCTGTGTAATGCCCCCGCCCCGTCTCCTCCCTCTCACACCTCACCTGGGTACATGCCCCTCACTGCCCACTAGGGATGTCCATCACTGAATTACCTGTGTAATGCCCCCGCCCTGTCTCCTCCCTCTCACACCTCACCTGGGTACATGCCCCTCACTGCCCACTAGGGATGTCCATCACTGAATTACCTGTGTAATGCCCCCGCCCTGTCTCCTCCCTCTCACACCTCACCTGGGTACATGCCCCTCACTGCCCACTAGGGATGGTTATCACTGAGTTACCTGTGTAATGCCCCCCGCCCTGTCTCCCCCCTCTCACACCTCACCTGGGTACATGCCCCTCACTGCCCATTAGGGATGGTTATCACTGAGTTACCTGTGTAATGCCCCCCGCCCTGTCTCCCCCTCTCACACCTCACCTGGGTACATGCCCCTCACTGCCCACTAGAGATGTCCATCACTGTATTACCTGTGTAATGCCCCCGCCCTGTCTCCCCCCTCTCACACCTCACCTGGGTACATGCCTCTCACTGCCCGCTAGGGATGGTTATCACTGTATTACCTGTTTAATGCCCCCCGCCCTGTCTCCCCCCTCTCACACCTCACCTGGGTACATGCCCCTCACTGCTCACTAGAGATGTCCATCACTGTATTACCTGTGTAATGCCCCCGCCCTGTCTCCCCCCTCTCACACCTCACCTGGGTACATGCCTCTCACTGCCCGCTAGGGATGGTTATCACTGTATTACCTGTTTAATGCCCCCCGCCCTGTCTCCCCCCTCTCACACCTCACCTGGGTACATGCCCCTCACTGCTCACTAGAGATGTCCATCACTGTATTACCTGTGTAATGCCCCCGCCCTGTCTCCCACTCTCACACCTCAATTGGGTACATGCCCCTCACTGCCCACTAGGGATGGTTATCACTGAGTTACCTGTGTAATGCCCCCACCCTGTCTCCCACTCTCACACCTCACCTGAGTACATGCCCCTCACTGCCCACTAGAGATGTCCATCACTGTATTACCTGTGTAATGCCCCCCGCCCTGTCTCCCCCCTCTCACACCTCACCTGGGTACATGCCTCTCACTGCCCGCTAGGGATGGTTATCACTGTATTACCTGTTTAATGCCCCCCGCCCTGTCTCCCCCCTCTCACACCTCACCTGGGTACATGCCCCTCACTGCTCACTAGAGATGTCCATCACTGTATTACCTGTGTAATGCCCCCCGCCCTGTCTCCCCCCTCTCACACCTCACCTGGGTACATGCCCCTCACTGCCCACTAGAGATGTTCATCACTGTATTACCTGTGTAATGCCCCCCCACGCCCTGTCTCCCACTCTCACACCTCACCTGGGTACATGCCCCTCACTGCCCACTAGAGAAGTCCATCACTGTATTACCTGTGTAATGCCCCCCCCGCCCTGTCTCCCACTCTCACACCTCACCTGGGTACATGCCCCTCACTGCCCACTAGGGATGTCCATCACTGAATTACCTGTGTAATGCCCCCGCCCTGTCTCCTCCCTCTCACACCTCACCTGGGTACATGCCTCTCACAGCCCACTAGGGATGTCCATCACTGAATTACCTGTGTAATGCCCCCCGCCCTGTCTCCCCCCTCTCACACCTCACCTGGGTACATGCCCCTCACTGCCCACTAGGGATGTCCATCACTGAATTACCTGTGTAATGCCCCCGCCCTGTCTCCTCCCTCTCACACCTCACCGGGGTACATGCCCCTCACTGCCCACTAGGGATGTCCATCACTGAATTACCTGTGTAATGCCCCCGCCCTGTCTCCTCCCTCTCACACCTCACCTGGGTACATGCCCCTCACAGCCCACTAGGGATGGTTATCACTGAGTTACCTGTGTAATGCCCCCCGCCCTGTCTCCCCCCTCTCACACCTCACCTGGGTACATGCCCCTCACTGCCCACTAGGGATGGTTATCACTGAATTACCCATGTAATGCCCCCCACCCTGTCTCCCCCCTCTCACACCTCACCTGGATACATGCCCCTCACTGCCCGCTAGGGATGGTTATCACTGAATTACCTGTGTAATGCCCCCCGCCCTGTCTCCTCCCTCTCACACCTCACCTGGGTACATGGCTCTCACTGCTCACTAGAGATGTCCATCACTGTATTACCTGTGTAATGCCCCCGCCGCCCTGTCTCCCACTCTCACACCTCACCTGGGTACATGCCCCTCACTGCCCACTAGGGATGTCCATCACTGTATTACCTGTGTAATGCCCCCGCCCTGTCTCCTCCCTCTCACACCTCACCTGGGTACATGCCTCTCACTGCCCACTAGGGATGTCCATCACTGTATTACCTGTGTAATGCCCCCGCCCTGTCTCCCCCCTCTCACACCTCACCTGGGTACATGCCCCTCACTGCTCACTAGAGATGTCCATCACTGTATTACCTGTGTAATGCCCCCCGCCCTGTCTCCCCCCTCTCACACCTCACCTGGGTACATGCCCCTCACTGCCCACTAGAGATGTCCATCACTGTATTACCTGTGTAATGCCCCCCCCCCGCCCTCTCTCCCACTCTCACACCTCACCTGGGTACATGCCCCGCACTGCCCACTAGGGATGTCCATCACTGAATTACCTGTGTAATGCCCCCGCCCTGTCTCCTCCCTCTCACACCTCACCTGGGTACATGCCTCTCACTGCCCACTAGGGATGTCCATCACTGAATTACCTGTGTAATGCCCCCCGCCCTGTCTCCCCCCTCTCACACCTCACCTGGGTACATGCCCCTCACTGCCCACTAGGGATGTCCATCACTGAATTACCTGTGTAATGCCCATGCCCTGTCTCCTCCCTCTCACACCTCACCTGGGTACATGCCCCTCACTGCCCACTAGGGATGTCCATCACTGAATTACCTGTGTAATGCCCCCGCCCTGTCTCCTCCCTCTCACACCTCACCTGGGTACATGCCCCTCACTGCCCACTAGGGATGGTTATCACTGAGTTACCTGTGTAATGGCCCCCGCCCTGTCTCCCCCCTCTCACACCTCACCTGGGTACATGCCCCTCACTGCCCACTAGGGATGGTTATCACTGAATTACCCATGTAATGCCCCCCACCCTGTCTCCCCCCTCTCACACCTCACCTGGATACATGCCCCTCACTGCCCACTAGGGATGGTTATCACTGAATTACCTGTGTAATGCCCCCCGCCCTGTCTCCCCCCTCTCACACCTCACCTGGGTACATGCCCCTCACTGCTCACTAGAGATGTCCATCACTGTATTACCTGTGTAATGCCCCCGCCGCCCTGTCTCCCACTCTCACACCTCACCTGGGTACATGCCCCTCACTGCCCACTAGGGATGTCCATCACTGAATTACCTGTGTAATGCCCCCGCCCTGTCTCCCACTCTCACACCTCACCTGGGTACATGCCCCTCACTGCCCACTAGGAATGTCCATCACTGAATTACCTGTGTAATGCCCCCCGCCCTGTCTCCCCCCTCTCACACCTCACCTGGGTACATGCCCCTCACTGCCCACTAGGGATGTCCATCACTGAATTACCTGTGTAATGCCCCCGCCCTGTCTCATCCCTCTCACACCTCACCTGGGTACATGGCCCTCACTGCCCACTAGGGATGTCCATCACTGAATTACCTGTGTAATGCCCCCCGCCCTGTCTCCCCCCTCTCACACCTCACCTGGGTACATGCCCCTCACTGCCCACTAGGGATGTCCATCACTGAATTACCTGTGTAATGCCCCCCGCCCTGTCTCCCCCCCTCTCACACCTCACCTGGGTACATGCCCCTCACTGCCCACTAGGGATGGTTATCACTGAATTACCCATGTAATGCCCCCCACCCTGTCTCCCCCCTCTCACACCTCACCTGGATACATGCCCATCACTGCCCACTAGGGATGCTTATCACTGAATTACCTGGGTAATGCCCCCCGCCCTGTCTCCCCCCTCTCACACCTCACCTGGGTACATGCCCCTCACTGCTCACTAGAGATGTCCATCACTGTATTACCTGTGTAATGCCCCCGCCGCCCTGTCTCCCACTCTCACACCTCACCTGGGTACATGCCCCTCACTGCCCACTAGGGATGTCCATAACTGAATTACCTGTGTAATGCCCCCGCCCTGTCTCCTCCCTCTCACACCTCACCTGGGTACATGCCCCTCACTGCCCGCTAGGGATGTCCATCACTGTATTACCTGTGTAATGCCCCCGCCCTGTCTCCCCCCTCTCACACCTCACCTGGGTACATGCCCCTCACTGCTCACTAGAGATGTCCATCACTGTATTACCTGTGTAATGCCCCCGCCCTGTCTCCCCCCTCTCACACCTCACCTGGGTATATGCCCCTCACTGCCCACTAGAGATGTCCATCACTGTATTACCTGTGTAATGCCCCCCCCCCCGCCCTGTCTCCCACTCTCACACCTCAATTGGGTACATGCCCCTCACTGCCCACTAGAGATGTCCATCACTGTATTACCTGTGTAATGCCCCCCCCCCCCCCCGCCCTGTCTCCCACTTTCACACCTCACCTGGGTACATGCCCCGCACTGCCCACTAGGGATGTCCATCACTGAATTACCTGTGTAATGCCCCCGCCCTGTCTCCTCCCTCTCACACCTCACCTGGGTACATGCCTCTCACTGCCCACTAGGGATGTCCATCACTGAATTACCTGTGTAATGCCCCCCGCCCTGTCTCCCCCCTCTCACACCTCACCTGGGTACATGCCCCTCACTGCCCACTAGGGATGTCCATCATTGAATTACCTGTGTAATGCCCCCGCCCCGTCTCCTCCCTCTCACACCTCACCTGGGTACATGCCCCTCACTGCCCACTAGGGATGTCCATCACTGAATTACCTGTGTAATGCCCCCGCCCTGTCTCCTCCCTCTCACACCTCACCTGGGTACATGCCCCTCACTGCCCACTAGGGATGGTTATCACTGAGTTACCTGTGTAATGCCCCCCGCCCTGTCTCCCCCCTCTCACACCTCACCTGGGTACATGCCCCTCACTGCCCACTAGGGATGGTTATCACTGAATTACCCATGTAATGCCCCCCACCCTGTCTCCCCCCTCTCACACCTCACCTGGATACATGCCCCTCACTGCCCACTAGGGATGGTTATCACTGAATTACCTGTGTAATGCCCCCCGCCCTGTCTCCCCCCTCTCACACCTCACCTGGGTACATGCCCCTCACTGCTCACTAGAGATGTCCATCACTGTATTACCTGTGTAATGCCCCCGCCGCCCTGTCTCCCACTCTCACACCTCACCTGGGTACATGCCCCTTACTGCCCACTAGGGATGTCCATCACTGAATTACCTGTGTAATGCCCCCCGCCCTGTCTCCCCCCTCTCACACCTCACCTGGGTACATGCCCCTCACTGCCCACTAGGGATGTCCATCACTGTGTTACCTGTGTAATGCCCCCGCCCTGTCTCCGCCCTCTCACACCTCACCTGGGTACATGCCCCTCACTGCCCACTAGGGATGTCCATCACTGAATTACCTGTGTAATGCCCCCGCCCTGTCTCCTCCCTCTCACACCTCACCTGGGTACATGCCCCTCACTACCCACTAGGGAGGGTTATCACTGAGTTACCTGTGTAATGCCCCCCGCCCTGTCTCCCCCCTCTCACACCTCACCTGGGTACATGCCCCTCACTGCCCACTTGGGATGTCCATCATTGAATTACCTGTGTAATGCCCCCGCCCCGTCTCCTCCCTCTCACACCTCACCTGGGTACATGCCCCTCACTGCCCACTAGGGATGTCCATCACTGAATTACCTGTGTAATGCCCCCGCCCTGTCTCCTCCCTCTCACACCTCACCTGGGTACATGCCCCTCACTGCCCACTAGGGATGGTTATCACTGAGTTACCTGTGTAATGCCCCCCGCCCTGTCTCCCCCCTCTCACACCTCTCCTGGGTACATGCCCCTCACTGCCCACTAGGGATGGTTATCACTGAATTACCCATGTAATGCCCCCCACCCTGTCTCCCCCCTCTCACACCTCACCTGGATACATGCCCCTCACTGCCCACTAGGGATGGTTATCACTGAATTACCTGTGTAATGCCCCCCGCCCTGTCTCCCCCCTCTCACACCTCACCTGGGTACATGCCCCTCACTGCTCACTAGGGATGTCCATCACTGTATTACCTGTGTAATGCCCCCGCCCTGTCTCCCCCCTCTCACACCTCACCTGGGTACATGCCCCTCACTGCTCACTAGAGATGTCCATCACTGTATTACCTGTGTAATGCCCCCGCCCTGTCTCCCCCCTCTCACTCCTCACCTGGGTATATGCCCCTCACTGCCCACTAGAGATGTCCATCACTGTATTACCTGTGTAATGCCCCCCCCCGCCCTGTCTCCCACTCTCACACCTCAATTGGGTACATGCCCCTCACTGCCCACTAGAGATGTCCATCACTGTATTACCTGTGTAATGCCCCCCCCCCCCCCCGCCCTGTCTCCCACTCTCACACCTCACCTGGGTACATGCCCCGCACTGCCCACTAGGGATGTCCATCACTGAATTACCTGTGTAATGCCCCCGCCCTGTCTCCTCCCTCTCACACCTCACCTGGGTACATGCCTCTCACTGCCCACTAGGGATGTCCATCACTGAATTACCTGTGTAATGCCCCCCGCCCTGTCTCCCCCCTCTCACACCTCACCTGGGTACATGCCCCTCACTGCCCACTAGGGATGTCCTTCATTGAATTACCTGTGTAATGCCCCCGCCCCGTCTCCTCCCTCTCACACCTCACCTGGGTACATGCCCCTCACTGCCCACTAGGGATGTCCATCACTGAATTACCTGTGTAATGCCCCCGCCCTGTCTCCTCCCTCTCACACCTCACCTGGGTACATGCCCCTCACTGCCCACTAGGGATGGTTATCACTGAGTTACCTGTGTAATGCCCCCCGCCCTGTCTCCCCCCTCTCACACCTCACCTGGGTACATGCCCCTCACTGCCCACTAGGGATGGTTATCACTGAATTACCCATGTAATGCCCCCCACCCTGTCTCCCCCCTCTCACACCTCACCTGGGTACATGCCCCTCACTGCCCACTAGGGATGGTTATCACTGAATTACCTGTGTAATGCCCCCCGCCCTGTCTCCCCCCTCTCACACCTCACCTGGGTACATGCCCCTCACTGCTCACTAGAGATGTCCATCACTGTATTACCTGTGTAATGCCCCCGCCGCCCTGTCTCCCACTCTCACACCTCACCTGGGTACATGCCCCTCACTGCCCACTAGGGATGTCCATCACTGAATTACCTGTGTAATGCCCCCCGCCCTGTCTCCCCCCTCTCACACCTCACCTGGGTACATGCCCCTCACTGCCCACTAGGGATGTCCATCACTGTATTACCTGTGTAATGCCCCCGCCCTGTCTCCTCCCTCTCACACCTCACCTGGGTACATGCCCCTCACTGCCCACTAGGGATTTCCATCACTGAATTACCTGTGTAATGCCCCCGCCCTGTCTCCTCCCTCTCACACCTCACCTGGGTACATGCCCCTCACTGCCCACTAGGGAGGGTTATCACTGAGTTACCTGTGTAATGCCCCCCGCCCTGTCTTCCCCCTCTCACACCTCACCTGGGTACATGCCCCTCACTGCCCACTAGGGATGTCCATCATTGAATTACCTGTGTAATACCCCCGCCCCGTCTCCTCCCTCTCACACCTCACCTGGGTACATGCCCCTCACTGCCCACTAGGGATGTCCATCACTGAATTACCTGTGTAATGCCCCCGCCCTGTCTCCTCCCTCTCACACCTCACCTGGGTACATGCCCCTCACTGCCCACTAGGGATGGTTATCACTGAGTTACCTGTGTAATGGCCCCCGCCCTGTCTCCCCCCTCTCACACCTCACCTGGGTACATGCCCCTCACTGCCCACTAGGGATGGTTATCACTGAATTACCCATGTAATGCCCCCCACCCTGTCTCCCCCCTCTCACACCTCACCTGGATACATGCCCCTCACTGCCCACTAGGGATGGTTATCACTGAATTACCTGTGTAATGCCCCCCGCCCTGTCTCCCCCCTCTCACACCTCACCTGGGTACATGCCCCTCACTGCTCACTAGAGATGTCCATCACTGTATTACCTGTGTAATGCCCCCGCCGCCCTGTCTCCCACTCTCACACCTCACCTGGGTACATGCCCCTCACTGCCCACTAGGGATGTCCATCACTGAATTACCTGTGTAATGCCCCCCGCCCTGTCTCCCCCCTCTCACACCTCACCTGGGTACATGCCCCTCACTGCCCACTAGGGATGTCCATCACTGAATTACCTGTGTAATGCCCCCGCCCTGTCTCATCCCTCTCACACCTCACCTGGGTACATGGCCCTCACTGCCCACTAGGGATGTCCATCACTGAATTACCTGTGTAATGCCCCCCGCCCTGTCTCCCCCCTCTCACACCTCACCTGGGTACATGCCCCTCACTGCCCACTAGGGATGTCCATCACTGAATTACCTGTGTAATGCCCCCCGCCCTGTCTCCCCCCTCTCACACCTCACCTGGGTACATGCCCCTCACTGCCCACTAGGGATGGTTATCACTGAATTACCCATGTAATGCCCCCCACCCTGTCTCCCCCCTCTCACACCTCACCTGGATACATGCCCATCACTGCCCACTAGGGATGCTTATCACTGAATTACCTGGGTAATGCCCCCCGCCCTGTCTCCCCCCTCTCACACCTCACCTGGGTACATGCCCCTCACTGCTCACTAGAGATGTCCATCACTGTATTACCTGTGTAATGCCCCCGCCGCCCTGTCTCCCACTCTCACACCTCACCTGGGTACATGCCCCTCACTGCCCACTAGGGATGTCCATAACTGAATTACCTGTGTAATGCCCCCGCCCTGTCTCCTCCCTCTCACACCTCACCTGGGTACATGCCCCTCACTGCCCGCTAGGGATGTCCATCACTGTATTACCTGTGTAATGCCCCCGCCCTGTCTCCCCCCTCTCACACCTCACCTGGGTACATGCCCCTCACTGCTCACTAGAGATGTCCATCACTGTATTACCTGTGTAATGCCCCCGCCCTGTCTCCCCCCTCTCACACCTCACCTGGGTATATGCCCCTCACTGCCCACTAGAGATGTCCATCACTGTATTACCTGTGTAATGCCCCCCCCCCCCGCCCTGTCTCCCACTCTCACACCTCAATTGGGTACATGCCCCTCACTGCCCACTAGAGATGTCCATCACTGTATTACCTGTGTAATGCCCCCCCCCCCCCCGCCCTGTCTCCCACTCTCACACCTCACCTGGGTACATGCCCCGCACTGCCCACTAGGGATGTCCATCACTGAATTACCTGTGTAATGCCCCCGCCCTGTCTCCTCCCTCTCACACCTCACCTGGGTACATGCCTCTCACTGCCCACTAGGGATGTCCATCACTGAATTACCTGTGTAATGCCCCCCGCCCTGTCTCCCCCCTCTCACACCTCACCTGGGTACATGCCCCTCACTGCCCACTAGGGATGTCCATCATTGAATTACCTGTGTAATGCCCCCGCCCCGTCTCCTCCCTCTCACACCTCACCTGGGTACATGCCCCTCACTGCCCACTAGGGATGTCCATCACTGAATTACCTGTGTAATGCCCCCGCCCTGTCTCCTCCCTCTCACACCTCACCTGGGTACATGCCCCTCACTGCCCACTAGGGATGGTTATCACTGAGTTACCTGTGTAATGCCCCCCGCCCTGTCTCCCCCCTCTCACACCTCACCTGGGTACATGCCCCTCACTGCCCACTAGGGATGGTTATCACTGAATTACCCATGTAATGCCCCCCACCCTGTCTCCCCCCTCTCACACCTCACCTGGATACATGCCCCTCACTGCCCACTAGGGATGGTTATCACTGAATTACCTGTGTAATGCCCCCCGCCCTGTCTCCCCCCTCTCACACCTCACCTGGGTACATGCCCCTCACTGCTCACTAGAGATGTCCATCACTGTATTACCTGTGTAATGCCCCCGCCGCCCTGTCTCCCACTCTCACACCTCACCTGGGTACATGCCCCTTACTGCCCACTAGGGATGTCCATCACTGAATTACCTGTGTAATGCCCCCCGCCCTGTCTCCCCCCTCTCACACCTCACCTGGGTACATGCCCCTCACTGCCCACTAGGGATGTCCATCACTGTATTACCTGTGTAATGCCCCCGCCCTGTCTCCTCCCTCTCACACCTCACCTGGGTACATGCCCCTCACTGCCCACTAGGGATGTCCATCACTGAATTACCTGTGTAATGCCCCCGCCCTGTCTCCTCCCTCTCACACCTCACCTGGGTGCATGCCCCTCACTGCCCACTAGGGAGGGTTATCACTGAGTTACCTGTGTAATGCCCCCCGCCCTGTCTCCCCCCTCTCACACCTCACCTGGGTACATGCCCCTCACTGCCCACTAGGGATGTCCATCATTGAATTACCTGTGTAATGCCCCCGCCCCGTCTCCTCCCTCTCACACCTCACCTGGGTACATGCCCCTCACTGCCCACTAGGGATGTCCATCACTGAATTACCTGTGTAATGCCCCCGCCCTGTCTCCTCCCTCTCACACCTCACCTGGGTACATGCCCCTCACTGCCCACTAGGGATGGTTATCACTGAGTTACCTGTGTAATGCCCCCCGCCCTGTCTCCCCCCTCTCACACCTCACCTGGGTACATGCCCCTCACTGCCCACTAGGGATGGTTATCACTGAATTACCCATGTAATGCCCCCCACCCTGTCTCCCCCCTCTCACACCTCACCTGGATACATGCCCCTCACTGCCCACTAGGGATGGTTATCACTGAATTACCTGTGTAATGCCCCCCGCCCTGTCTCCCCCCTCTCACACCTCACCTGGGTACATGCCCCTCACTGCTCACTAGGGATGTCCATCACTGTATTACCTGTGTAATGCCCCCGCCCTGTCTCCCCCCTCTCACACCTCACCTGGGTACATGCCTCTCACTGCCCACTAGGGATGTCCATCACTGTATTACCTGTGTAATGCCCCCGCCGCCCTGTCTCCCACTCTCACACCTCACCTGGGTACATGCCCCTCACTGCTCACTAGAGATGTCCATCACTGTATTACCTGTGTAATGCCCCCGCCCTGTCTCCCCCCTCTCACTCCTCACCTGGGTATATGCCCCTCACTGCCCACTAGAGATGTCCATCACTGTATTACCTGTGTAATGCCCCCCCCCGCCCTGTCTCCCACTCTCACACCTCAATTGGGTACATGCCCCTCACTGCCTACTAGAGATGTCCATCACTGTATTACCTGTGTAATGCCCCCCCCCCCCCCGCCCTGTCTCCAACTCTCACACCTCACCTGGGTACATGCCCCGCATTGCCCACTAGGGATGTCCATCACTGAATTACCTGTGTAATGCCCCCGCCCTGTCTCCTCCCTCTCACACCTCACCTGGGTACATGCCTCTCACTGCCCACTAGGGATGTCCATCACTGAATTACCTGTGTAATGCCCCCGCCCTGTCTCCTCCCTCTCACACCTCACCTGGGTACATGCCCCTCACTGCCCACTAGGGATGGTTATCACTGAGTTACCTGTGTAATGCCCCCCGCCCTGTCTCCCCCCTCTCACACCTCACCTGGGTACATGCCCCTCACTGCCCACTAGGGATGGTTATCACTGAATTACCCATGTAATGCCCCCCACCCTGTCTCCCCCCTCTCACACCTCACCTGGGTACATGCCCCTCACTGCCCACTAGGGATGGTTATCACTGAATTACCTGTGTAATGCCCCCCGCCCTGTCTCCCCCCTCTCACACCTCACCTGGGTACATGCCCCTCACTGCTCACTAGAGATGTCCATCACTGTATTACCTGTGTAATGCCCCCGCCGCCCTGTCTCCCACTCTCACACCTCACCTGGGTACATGCCCCTCACTGCCCACTAGGGATGTCCATCACTGAATTACCTGTGTAATGCCCCCCGCCCTGTCTCCCCCCTCTCACACCTCACCTGGGTACATGCCCCTCACTGCCCACTAGGGATGTCCATCACTGTATTACCTGTGTAATGCCCCCGCCCTGTCTCCTCCCTCTCACACCTCACCTGGGTACATGCCCCTCACTGCCCACTAGGGATGTCCATCACTGAATTACCTGTGTAATGCCCCCGCCCTGTCTCCTCCCTCTCACACCTCACCTGGGTACATGCCCCTCACTGCCCACTAGGGAGGGTTATCACTGAGTTACCTGTGTAATGCCCCCCGCCCTGTCTTCCCCCTCTCACACCTCACCTGGGTACATGCCCCTCACTGCCCACTAGGGATGTCCATCATTGAATTACCTGTGTAATACCCCCGCCCCGTCTCCTCCCTCTCACACCTCACCTGGGTACATGTCCCTCACTGCCCACTAGGGATGTCCATCACTGAATTACCTGTGTAATGCCCCCGCCCTGTCTCCTCCCTCTCACACCTCACCTGGGTACATGCCCCTCACTGCCCACTAGGGATGGTTATCACTGAGTTACCTGTGTAATGCCCCCCGCCCTGTCTCCCCCCTCTCACACCTCACCTGGGTACATGCCCCTCACTGCCCACTAGGGATGGTTATCACTGAATTACCCATGTAATGCCCCCCGCCCTGTCTCCCCCCTCTCACACCTCACCTGGATACATGCCCCTCACTGCCCACTAGGGATGGTTATCACTGAATTACCTGTGTAATGCCCCCCGCCCTGTCTCCCCCCTCTCACACCTCACCTGTGTACATGCCCCTCACTGCTCACTAGAGATGTCCATCACTGTATTACCTGTGTAATGCCCCCGCCGCCCTGTCTCCCACTCTCACACCTCACCTGGGTACATGCCCCTCACTGCCCACTAGGAATGTCCATCACTGAATTACCTGTGTAATGCCCCCCGCCATGTCTCCCCCCTCTCACACCTCACCTGGGTACATGCCCCTCACTGCCCACTAGGGATGTCCATCACTGTATTACCTGTGTAATGCCCCCGCCCTGTCTCCTCCCTCTCACACCTCACCTGGGTACATGCCCCTCACTGCCCACTAGGGATGTCCATCACTGAATTACCTGTGTAATGCCCCCGCCCTGTCTCCTCCCTCTCACACCTCACCTGGGTACATGCCCCTCACTGCCCACTAGGGAGGGTTATCACTGAGTTACCTGTGTAATGCCCCCCGCCCTGTCTCCCCCCTCTCACACCTCACCTGGGTACATGCCCCTCAGTGCCCACTAGGGATGTCCATCACTGCATTATCTGTGTAATACCCCCCCACCCTGTCTCCCCACTCTCACACCTCACCTGGGTACATGCCCCTCACTGCCCACTAGGGATGTCCATCACTGAATTACCTGTGTAATGCCCCCGCCCTGTCTCCTCCCTCTCACACCTCACCTGGGTACATGCCCCTCACTGCCCACTAGGGATGTCCATCACTGAATTACCTGTGTAATGCCCCCGCCCTGTCTCCTCCCTCTCACACCTCACCTGGGTACATGCCCCTCACTGCCCACTAGGGAGGGTTATCACTGAGTTACCTGTGTAATGCCCCCCGCCCTGTCTCCCCCCTCTCACACCTCACCTGGGTACATGCCCCTCACTGCCCACTAGGGATGTCCATCACTGAATTACCTGTGTAATGCCCCCGCCCTGTCTCCTCCCTCTCACACCTCACCTGGGTACATGCCCCTCACTGCCCACTAGGGATGTCCATCACTGAATTACCTGTGTAATGCCCCCGCCCTGTCTCCCACTCTCACACCTCACCTGGGTACATGCCTCTCACTGCCCGCTAGGGATGTCCATCACTGTGTTACCTGTGTAATGCCCCCCGCCCTGTCTCCCCCCTCTCACACCTCACCTGGGTACATGCCTCTCACTGCTCACTAGAGATGTCCATCACTGTGTTACCTGTGTAATGCCCCCGCCCTGTCTCCTCCCTCTCACACCTCACCTGGGTACATGCCTCTCACTGCCCACTAGGGATGTCCATCACTGAATTACCTGTTTAATGCCCCCCGCCCTGTCTCCCCCCTCTCACACCTCACCTGGGTACATGCCCCTAACTGCCCACTAGGGATGTCCATCACTGAATTACCTGTGTAATGCCCCCCGCCCTGTCTCCCCCCTCTCACACCTCACCTGGGTACATGCCCCTCACTGCCCACTAGGGATGTCCATCACTGAATTACCTGTGTAATGCCCCCCACCCTGTCTCCCCCCTCTCACACCTCACCTGGGTACATGCCTCTCACTGCCCACTAGGGATGTCCATCACTGAATTACCTGTGTAATGCCCCCCGCCCTGTCTCCCCCCTCTCACACCTCACCTGGGTACATGCCCCTCACTGCCCACTAGGAATGTCCATCACTGAATTACCTGTGTAATGCCCCCCGCCCTGTCTCCCCCCTCTCACACCTCACCTGGGTACATGCCTCTCACTGCCCACTAGGGATGTCCATCACTGAATTACCTGTGTAATGCCCCCGCCCTGTCTCCCCCCTCTCACACCTCAACTGGGTACATGCCCCTCACTGCCCACTAGGGATGTCCATCACTGAATTACCTGTGTAATGCCCCCCGCCCTGTCTCCCCCCTCTCACACCTCACCTGGGTACATGCCCCTCACTGCCCACTAGAGATGTCCATCACTGTATTACCTGTGTAATGCCCCCCCCCCCGCCCTGTCTCCCACTCTCACACCTCACCTGGGTACATGCCCCGCACTGCCCACTAGGGATGTCCATCACTGAATTACCTGTGTAATGCCCCCGCCCTGTCTCCTCCCTCTCACACCTCACCTGGGTACATGCCTCTCACTGCCCACTAGGGATGTCCATCACTGAATTACCTGTGTAATGCCCCCCGCCCTGTCTCCCCCCTCTCACAACTCACCTGGGTACATGCCCCTCACTGCCCACTAGGGATGTCCATCACTGAATTACCTGTGTAATGCCCCCGCCCTGTCTCCTCCCTCTCACACCTCACCTGGGTACATGCCCCTCACTGCCCACTAGGGATGTCCATCACTGAATTACCTGTGTAATGCCCCCGCCCTGTCTCCCACTCTCACACCTCACCTGGGTACATGCCTCTCACTGCCCGCTAGGGATGTCCATCACTGTGTTACCTGTGTAATGCCCCCGCCCTGTCTCCCCCCTCTCACACCTCACCTGGGTACATGCCTCTCACTGCTCACTAGAGATGTCCATCACTGTGTTACCTGTGTAATGCCCCCGCCCTGTCTCCTCCCTCTCACACCTCACCTGGGTACATGCCTCTCACTGCCCACTAGGGATGTCCATCACTGAATTACCTGTTTAATGCCCCCCGCCCTGTCTCCCCCCTCTCACACCTCACCTGGGTACATGCCCCTCACTGCCCACTAGGGATGTCCATCACTGAATTACCTGTGTAATGCCCCCCGCCCTGTCTCCCCCCTCTCACACCTCACCTGGGTACATGCCCCTCACTGCCCACTAGGGATGTCCATCACTGAATTACCTGTGTAATGCCCCCCACCCTGTCTCCCCCCTCTCACACCTCACCTGGGTACATGCCTCTCACTGCCCACTAGGGATGTTCATCACTGAATTACCTGTGTAATGCCCCCCGCCCTGTCTCCCCCCTCTCACACCTCACCTGGGTACATGCCCCTCACTGCCCACTAGGAATGTCCATCACTGAATTACCTGTGTAATGCCCCCCGCCCTGTCTCCCCCCTCTCACACCTCACCTGGGTACATGCCCCTCACTACCCACTAGGGATGTCCATCACTGAATTACCTGTGTAATGCCCCCCGCCCTGTCTCCCCCCTCTCACACCTCACCTGGGTACATGCCTCTCACTGCCCACTAGGGATGTCCATCACTGAATTACCTGTGTAATGCCCCTGCCCTGTCTCCCCCCTCTCACACCTCAACTGGGTACATGCCCCTCACTGCCCACTAGGGATGTCCATCACTTAATTACCTGTGTAATGTCCCCCGCCCTGTCTCCCCCCTCTCACACCTCACCTGGGTACATGCCCCTCACTGCCCACTAGAGATGTCCATCACTGTATTACCTGTGTAATGCCCTCACCCTGTCTCCCACTCTCACACCTCACCTGGGTACATGCCCCTCACTGCCCGCTAGGAATGGTTATCACTGAATTACCTGTGTAATGCCCCCCGCCCTGTCTCCCCCCTCTCACACCTCACCTGGGTACATGCCCCTCACTGCCCACTAGAGATGTCCATCACTGTATTACCTGTGTAATGCCCCCGCCCTGTCTCCCACTCTCACACCTCACCTGGGTACATGCCTCTCACTGCCCGCTAGGGATGTCCATCACTGTATTACCTGTGTAATGCCCCCCGCCCTGTCTCCCCCCTCTCACACCTCACCTGGGTACATGCCCCTCACTGCCCACTAGAGATGTCCATCACTGTATTACCTGTGTAATGCCCCCGCCCTGTCTCCTCCCTCTCACACCTCACCTGGGTACATGCCCCTCACTGCCCACTAGGGATGTCCATCACTGAATTACCTGTGTAATGCCCCCCGCCCTGTCTCCCCCTCTCACACCTCACCTGGGTACATGCCCCTCACTGCCCACTAGGGATGTCCATCACTGTATTACCTGTGTAATGCCCCCCGCCCTGTCTCCCCCTCTCACACCTCACCTGGGTACATGCCCCTCACTGCCCACTAGGGATGGTTATCACTGAATTACCCATGTAATGCCCCCCACCCTGTCTCCCCCCTCTCACACCTCACCTGGATACATGCCCCTCACTGCCCACTAGGGATGGTTATCACTGAATTACCTGTGTAATGCCCCCCGCCCTGTCTCCCCCTCTCACACCTCACCTGGGTACATGCCCCTCACTGCCCACTAGGGATGTCCATCACTGTATTACCTGTGTAATGCCCCCCGCCCTGTCTCCCCCTCTCACACCTCACCTGGGTACATGCCCCTCACTGCCCACTAGGGATGGTTATCACTGAATTACCCATGTAATGCCCCCCACCCTGTCTCCTCCTCTCACACCTCACCTGGGTACATGCCCCTCACTGCCCACTAGGGATGTCCATCACTGAATTACCTGTGTAATGCCCCCCGCCCTGTCTCCCCCTCTCACACCTCACCTGGGTACATGCCCCTCACTGCCCACTAGAGATGTCCATCACTGTATTACCTGTTTAATGCCCCCACCCTGTCTCCTCCTCTCACACCTCACCTGGGTACATGCCCCTCACTGCCCACTAGGGATGTCCATCACTGAATTACCTGTGTAATGCCCCCCGCCCTGTCTCCCCCTCTCACACCTCACCGGGGTACATGCCCCTCACTGCTCACTAGAGATGTCCATCACTGTATTACCTGTGTAATGCCCCCCGCCGCCCTGTCTCCCACTCTCACACCTCACCTGGGTACATGCCCCTCACTGCCCACTAGGGATGTCCATCACTGAATTACCTGTGTAATGCCCCCGCCCTGTCTCCTCCCTCTCACACCTCACCTGGGTACATGCCTCTCACTGCCCACTAGGGATGTCCATCACTGTATTACCTGTGTAATGCCCCCGCCCTGTCTCCCCCTCTCACACCTCACCTGGGTACATGCCCCTCACTGCCCACTAGGGATGTCCATCACTGTATTACCTGTGTAATGCCCCCGCCCTGTCTCCCCCCTCTCATACCTCACCTGGGTACATGCCCCTCACTGCTCACTAGAGATGTCCATCACTGTATTACCTGTGTAATGCCCCCGCCCTGTCTCCCCCCTCTCACACCTCACCTGGGTACATGCCCCTCACTGCCCACTAGAGATGTCCATCACTGTATTACCTATGTAATGCCCCCGCCCTGTCTCCTCCCTCTCACACCTCACCTGGGTACATGCCCCTCACTGCCCACTAGAGATGTCCATCACTGTATTACCTGTGTAATGCCCCCACCGCCCTGTCTCCCACTCTCACACCTCACCTGGGTACATGCCCCTCACTGCCCACTAGAGATGTCCATCACTGTATTACCTGTGTAATGCCCCCCCTGCCCTCTCTCCCACTCTCACACCTCACCTGGGTACATGCCCCGCACTGCCCACTAGGGATGTCCATCACTGAATTACCTGTGTAATGCCCCCGCCCTGTCTCCTCCCTCTCACACCTCACCTGGGTACATGCCTCTCACTGCCCACTAGGGATGTCCATCACTGAATTACCTGTGTAATGCCCCCCACCCTGTCTCCCCCCTCTCACACCTCACCTGGGTACATGCCCCTCACTGCCCACTAGGGATGTCCATCACTGAATTACCTGTGTAATGCCCCCGCCCTGTCTCCTCCCTCTCACACCTCACCTGGGTACATGCCCCTCACTGCCCACTAGGGATGTCCATCACTGAATTACCTGTGTAATGCCCCCGCCCTGTCTCCTCCCTCTCACACCTCACCTGGGTACATGCCCCTCACTGCCCACTAGGGATGGTTATCACTGAGTTACCTGTGTAATGCCCCCCGCCCTGTCTCCCCACTCTCACACCTCACCTGGGTACATGCCCCTCACTTCCCACTAGGGATGGTTATCATTGAATTACCCATGTAATGCCCCCCACCCTGTCTCCCCCCTCTCACACCTCACCTGGATACATGCCCCTCACTGCCCACTAGGGATGGTTATCACTGAATTACCTGTGTAATGCTCCCCGCCCTGTCTCCCCCCTCTCACACCTCACCTGGGTACATGCCCCTCACTGCTCACTAGAGATGTCCATCACTGTATTACCTGTGTAATGCCCCCGCCGCCCTGTCTCCCACTCTCACACCTCACCTGGGTACATGCCCCTCACTGCCCACTAGGGATGTCCATCACTGAATTACCTGTGTAATGCCCCCGCCCTGTCTCCCACTCTCACACCTCACCTGGGTACATGCCCCTCACTGCCCACTAGGGATGTCCATCACTGAATTACCTGTGTAATGCCCCCCGCCCTGTCTCCCCCCTCACACCTCACCTGGGTACATGCCCCTCACTGCCCACTAGGGATGTCCATCACTGAATTACCTGTGTAATGCCCCCGCCCTGTCTCCTCCCTCTCACACCTCACCTGGGTACATGCCCCTCACTGCCCACTAGGGATGTCCATCACTGAATTACCTGTGTAATGCCCCCGCCCTGTCTCCTCCCTCTCACACCTCACCTGGGTACATGCCCCTCACTGCCCACTAGGGATGGTTATCACTGAATTACCCATGTAATGCCCCCCACCCTGTCTCCCCCCTCTCACACCTCACCTGGATACATGCCCCTCACTGCCCACTAGGGATGGATATCACTGAATTACCTGTGTAATGCCCCCCGCCTTGTCTCCCCCCTCTCACACCTCACCTGGGTACATGCCCCTCACTGCCCACTAGGGATGTCCATCACTGAATTACCTGTGTAATGCCCCCGCCCTGTCTCCTCCCTCTCACACCTCACCTGGGTACATGCCCCTCACTGCCCACTAGGGATGGTTATCACTGAATTACCCATGTAATGCCCCCCACCCTGTCTCCCCCCTCTCACACCTCACCTGATTACATGCCCCTCACTGCTCACTAGAGATGTCCATCACTGTATTACCTGTGTAATGCCCCCGCCGCCCTGTCTACCACTCTCACACCTCACCTGGGTACATGCCCCTCACTGCCCACTAGGGATGTCCATCACTGAATTACCTGTGTAATGCCCCTGCCCTGTCTCCCACTCTCACACCTCACCTGGGTACATGCCCCTCACTGCCCACTAGGGATGTCCATCACTGAATTACCTGTGTAATGCCCCCCGCCCTGTCTCCCCCCTCTCACACCTCACCTGGGTACATGCCCCTCACTGCCCACTAGGGATGTCCATCACTGAATTACCTGTGTAATGCCCCCCGCCCTGTCTCCCCCCTCTCACACCTCACCTGGGTACATGCCCCTCACTGCCCACTAGGGATGTCCATCACTGAATTACCTGTATAATGCCCCCGCCCTGTCTCCCCCCTCTCACACCTCACCTGGGTACATGCCCCTCACTGCCCACTAGGGATGTCCATCACTGAATTACCTGTATAATGCCCCCGCCCTGTCTCCCACTCTCACACCTCACCTGGGTACATGCCCCTCACTGCCCACTAGGGATGGTTATCACTGAGTTACCTGTGTAATGCCCCCCGCCCTGTCTCCCCCCTCTCACACCTCACCTGGGTACATGCCCCTCACTGCCCACTAGGGATGGTTATCACTGAATTACCCAAGTAATGCCCCCCACCCTGTCTCCCCCCTCTCACACCTCACCTGGATACATGCCCCTCACTGCCCACTAGGGATGGTTATCACTGAATTACCTGTGTAATGCCCCCCGCCCTGTCTCCCCCCTCTCACACCTCACCTGGGTACATGCCCCTCACTGCTCACTAGAGATGTCCATCACTGTATTACCTGTGTAATGCCCCCGCCGCCCTGTCTCCCACTCTCACACCTCACCTGGGTACATGCCCCTCACTGCCCACTAGGGATGTCCATCACTGAATTACCTGTGTAATGCCCCCGCCCTGTCTCCTCCCTCTCACACCTCACCTGGGTACATGCCCCTCACTGCCCACTAGGGATGGTTATCACTGAGTTACCTGTGTAATGCCCCCCGCCCTGTCTCCCCCCTCTCACACCTCACCTGGGTACATGCCCCTCACTGCCCACTAGGGATGGTTATCACTGAATTACCCATGTAATGCCCCCCACCCTGTCTCCCCCCTCTCACACCTCACCTGGATACATGCCCCTCACTGCCCACTAGGGATGGTTATCACTGAATTACCTGTGTAATGCCCCCCTCTCACACCTCACCTGGGTACATGCCCCTCACTGCCCACTAGGGATGTCCATCACTGAATTACCTGTGTAATGCCCCCGCCCTGTCTCCTCCCTCTCACACCTCACCTGGGTACATGCCCCTCACTGCCCACTAGGGATGGTTATCACTGAATTACCCATGTAATGCCCCCCACCCTGTCTCCCCCCTCTCACACCTCACCTGGATACATGCCCCTCACTGCTCACTAGAGATGTCCATCACTGTATTACCTGTGTAATGCCCCCGCCGCCCTGTCTACCACTCTCACACCTCACCTGGGTACATGCCCCTCACTGCCCACTAGGGATGTCCATCACTGAATTACCTGTGTAATGCCCCCGCCCTGTCTCTTACTCTCACACCTCACCTGGGTACATGCCCCTCACTGCCCACTAGGGATGTCCATCACTGAATTACCTGTGTAATGCCCCCCGCCCTGTCTCCCCCCTCTCACACCTCACCTGGGTACATGCCCCTCACTGCCCACTAGGGATGTCCATCACTGAATTACCTGTGTAATGCCCCCCGCCCTGTCTCCCCCCTCTCACACCTCACCTGGGTACATGCCCCTCACTGCCCACTAGGGATGTCCATCACTGAATTACCTGTATAATGCCCCCGCCCTGTCTCCCCCCTCTCACACCTCACCTGGGTACATGCCTCTCACTGCCCACTAGGGATGTCCATCACTGAATTACCTGTATAATGCCCCCGCCCTGTCTCCCACTCTCACACCTCACCTGGGTACATGCCCCTCACTGCCCACTAGGGATGGTTATCACTGAGTTACCTGTGTAATGCCCCCCGCCCTGTCTCCCCCCTCTCACACCTCACCTGGGTACATGCCCCTCACTGCCCACTAGGGATGGTTATCACTGAATTACCCATGTAATGCCCCCCACCCTGTCTCCCCCCTCTCACACCTCACCTGGATACATGCCCCTCACTGCCCACTAGGGATGGTTATCACTGAATTACCTGTGTAATGCCCCCCGCCCTGTCTCCCCCCTCTCACACCTCACCTGGGTACATGCCCCTCACTGCTCACTAGAGATGTCCATCACTGTATTACCTGTGTAATGCCCCCGCCGCCCTGTCTCCCACTCTCACACCTCACCTGGGTACATGCCCCTCACTGCCCACTAGGGATGTCCATCACTGAATTACCTGTGTAATGCCCCCGCCCTGTCTCCTCCCTCTCACACCTCACCTGGGTACATGCCCCTCACTGCCCACTAGGGATGGTTATCACTGAGTTACCTGTGTAATGCCCCCCGCCCTGTCTCCCCCCTCTCACACCTCACCTGGGTACATGCCCCTCACTGCCCACTAGGGATGGTTATCACTGAATTACCCATGTAATGCCCCCCACCCTGTCTCCCCCCTCTCACACCTCACCTGGATACATGCCCCTCACTGCCCACTAGGGATGGTTATCACTGAATTACCTGTGTAATGCCCCCCGCTCTGTCTCCCCCCTCTCACACCTCACCTGGGTACATGCCCCTCACTGCTCACTAGTGATGTCCATCACTGTATTACCTGTGTAATGCCCCCGCCCTGTCTCCCCCCTCTCACACCTCACCTGGGTACATGCCCCTCACTGCCCACTAGAGATGTCCATCACTGTATTACCTGTGTAATGCCCCCCCCGCCCTGTCTCCCACTCTCACACCTCAATTGGGTACATGCCCCTCACTGCCCACTAGAGATGTCCATCACTGTATTACCTGTGTATTGCCCCCCCCCCCGCCCTGTCTCCCACTCTCACACCTCACCTGGGTACATGCCCCGCACTGCCCACTAGGGATGTCCATCACTGAATTACCTGTGTAATGCCCCCGCCCTGTCTCCTCCCTCTCACACCTCACCTGGGTACATGCCTCTCACTGCCCACTAGGGATGTCCATCACTGAATTACCTGTGTAATGCCCCCCGCCCTGTCTCCCCCCTCTCACAACTCACCTGGGTACATGCCCCTCACTGCCCACTAGGGATGTCCATCACTGAATTACCTGTGTAATGCCCCCGCCCCGTCTCCTCCCTCTCACACCTCACCTGGGTACATGCCCCTCACTGCCCACTAGGGATGGTTATCACTGAGTTACCTGTGTAATGCCCCCCGCCCTGTCTCCCCCCTCTCACACCTCACCTGGGTACATGCCCCTCACTGCCCACTAGGGATGGTTATCACTGAGTTACCTGTGTAATGCCCCCCGCCCTGTCTCCCCCTCTCACACCTCACCTGGGTACATGCCCCTCACTGCCCACTAGAGATGTCTATCACTGTATTACCTGTGTAATGCCCCCGCCCTGTCTCCCCCCTCTCACACCTCACCTGGGTACATGCCTCTCACTGCCCGCTAGGGATGGTTATCACTGTATTACCTGTTTAATGCCCCCCGCCCTGTCTTCCCCCTCTCACACCTCACCTGGGTACATGCCCCTCACTGCTCACTAGAGATGTCCATCACTGTATTACCTGTGTAATGCCCCCGCCCTGTCTCCCCCCTCTCACACCTCACCTGGGTACATGCCTCTCACTGCCCGCTAGGGATGGTTATCACTGTATTACCTGTTTAATGCCCCCCGCCCTGTTTCCCCCCTCTCACACCTCACCTGGGTACATGCCTCTCACTGCCCACTAGGGATGTCCATCACTGAATTACCTGTATAATGCCCCCGCCCTGTCTCCCCCCTCTCACACCTCACCTGGGTACATGCCCCTCACTGCTCACTAGAGATGTCCATCACTGTATTACCTGTGTAATGCCCCCCGCCCTGTCTCCCCCCTCTCACACCTCACCTGGGTACATGCCCCTCACTGCCCACTAGGGATGTCCATCACTGAATTACCTGTGTAATGCCCCCCGCCCTGTCTCCCCCCTCTCACACCTCACCTGGGTACATGCCCCTCACTGCCCACTAGGGATGTCCATCACTGAATTACCTGTGTAATGCCCCCCACCCTGTCTCCCCCCTCTCACACCTCACCTGGGTACATGCCTCTCACTGCCCACTAGGGATGTCCATCACTGAATTACCTGTGTAATGCCCCCCGCCCTGTCTCCCCCCTCTCACACCTCACCTGGGTACATGCCCCTCACTGCCCACTAGGAATGTCCATCACTGAATTACCTGTGTAATGCCCCCCGCCCTGTATCCCCCCTCTCACACCTCACCTGGGTACATGCCTCTCACTGCCCACTAGGGATGTCCATCACTGAATTACCTGTGTAATGCCCCCGCCCTGTCTCCCCCCTCTCACACCTCAACTGGGTACATGCCCCTCACTGCCCACTAGGGATGTCCATCACTGAATTACCTGTGTAATGCCCCCCGCCCTGTCTCCCCCCTCTCACACCTCACCTGGGTACATGCCCCTCACTGCCCACTAGAGATGTCCATCACTGTATTACCTGTGTAATGCCCCCCCCCCCGCCCTGTCTCCCACTCTCACACCTCACCTGGGTACATGCCCCGCACTGCCCACTAGGGATGTCCATCACTGAATTACCTGTGTAATGCCCCCGCCCTGTCTCCTCCCTCTCACACCTCACCTGGGTACATGCCTCTCACTGCCCACTAGGGATGTCCATCACTGAATTACCTGTGTAATGCCCCCCGCCCTGTCTCCCCCCTCTCACAACTCACCTGGGTACATGCCCCTCACTGCCCACTAGGGATGTCCATCACTGAATTACCTGTGTAATGCCCCCGCCCTGTCTCCTCCCTCTCACACCTCACCTGGGTACATGCCCCTCACTGCCCACTAGGGATGTCCATCACTGAATTACCTGTGTAATGCCCCCCGCCCTGTCTCCCCCCTCTCACACCTCACCTGGGTACATGCCTCTCACTGCCCACTAGGGATGTCCATCACTGAATTACCTGTGTAATGCCCCTGCCCTGTCTCCCCCCTCTCACACCTCAACTGGGTACATGCCCCTCACTGCCCACTAGGGATGTCCATCACTTAATTACCTGTGTAATGCCCCCCGCCCTGTCTCCCCCCTCTCACACCTCACCTGGGTACATGCCCCTCACTGCCCACTAGAGATGTCCATCACTGTATTACCTGTGTAATGCCCTCACCCTGTCTCCCACTCTCACACCTCACCTGGGTACATGCCCCTCACTGCCCGCTAGGAATGGTTATCACTGAATTACCTGTGTAATGCCCCCCGCCCTGTCTCCCCCCTCTCACACCTCACCTGGGTACATGCCCCTCACTGCCCACTAGAGATGTCCATCACTGTATTACCTGTGTAATGCCCCCGCCCTGTCTCCCACTCTCACACCTCACCTGGGTACATGCCTCTCACTGCCCGCTAGGGATGTCCATCACTGTATTACCTGTGTAATGCCCCCCGCCCTGTCTCCCCCCTCTCACACCTCACCTGGGTACATGCCCCTCACTGCCCACTAGAGATGTCCATCACTGTATTACCTGTGTAATGCCCCCGCCCTGTCTCCTCCCTCTCACACCTCACCTGGGTACATGCCCCTCACTGCCCACTAGGGATGTCCATCACTGAATTACCTGTGTAATGCCCCCCGCCCTGTCTCCCCCTCTCACACCTCACCTGGGTACATGCCCCTCACTGCCCACTAGGGATGTCCATCACTGTATTACCTGTGTAATGCCCCCCGCCCTGTCTCCCCCTCTCACACCTCACCTGGGTACATGCCCCTCACTGCCCACTAGGGATGGTTATCACTGAATTACCCATGTAATGCCCCCCACCCTGTCTCCCCCCTCTCACACCTCACCTGGATACATGCCCCTCACTGCCCACTAGGGATGGTTATCACTGAATTACCTGTGTAATGCCCCCCGCCCTGTCTCCCCCTCTCACACCTCACCTGGGTACATGCCCCTCACTGCCCACTAGGGATGTCCATCACTGTATTACCTGTGTAATGCCCCCCGCCCTGTCTCCCCCTCTCACACCTCACCTGGGTACATGCCCCTCACTGCCCACTAGGGATGGTTATCACTGAATTACCCATGTAATGCCCCCCACCCTGTCTCCTCCTCTCACACCTCACCTGGGTACATGCCCCTCACTGCCCACTAGGGATGTCCATCACTGAATTACCTGTGTAATGCCCCCCGCCCTGTCTCCCCCTCTCACACCTCACCTGGGTACATGCCCCTCACTGCCCACTAGAGATGTCCATCACTGTATTACCTGTTTAATGCCCCCACCCTGTCTCCTCCTCTCACACCTCACCTGGGTACATGCCCCTCACTGCCCACTAGGGATGTCCATCACTGAATTACCTGTGTAATGCCCCCCGCCCTGTCTCCCCCTCTCACACCTCACCGGGGTACATGCCCCTCACTGCTCACTAGAGATGTCCATCACTGTATTACCTGTGTAATGCCCCCCGCCGCCCTGTCTCCCACTCTCACACCTCACCTGGGTACATGCCCCTCACTGCCCACTAGGGATGTCCATCACTGAATTACCTGTGTAATGCCCCCGCCCTGTCTCCTCCCTCTCACACCTCACCTGGGTACATGCCTCTCACTGCCCACTAGGGATGTCCATCACTGTATTACCTGTGTAATGCCCCCGCCCTGTCTCCCCCTCTCACACCTCACCTGGGTACATGCCCCTCACTGCCCACTAGGGATGTCCATCACTGTATTACCTGTGTAATGCCCCCGCCCTGTCTCCCCCCTCTCATACCTCACCTGGGTACATGCCCCTCACTGCTCACTAGAGATGTCCATCACTGTATTACCTGGGTAATGCCCCCGCCCTGTCTCCCCCCTCTCACACCTCACCTGGGTACATGCCCCTCACTGCCCACTAGAGATGTCCATCACTGTATTACCTGTGTAATGCCCCCGCCCTGTCTCCTCCCTCTCACACCTCACCTGGGTACATGCCCCTCACTGCCCACTAGAGATGTCCATCACTGTATTACCTGTGTAATGCCCCCACCGCCCTGTCTCCCACTCTCACACCTCACCTGGGTACATGCCCCTCACTGCCCACTAGAGATGTCCATCACTGTATTACCTGTGTAATGCCCCCCCTGCCCTCTCTCCCACTCTCACACCTCACCTGGGTACATGCCCCGCACTGCCCACTAGGGATGTCCATCACTGAATTACCTGTGTAATGCCCCCGCCCTGTCACCTCCCTCTCACACCTCACCTGGGTACATGCCTCTCACTGCCCACTAGGGATGTCCATCACTGAATTACCTGTGTAATGCCCCCCGCCCTGTCTCCCCCCTCTCACACCTCACCTGGGTACATGCCCCTCACTGCCCACTAGGGATGTCCATCACTGAATTACCTGTGTAATGCCCCCGCCCTGTCTCCTCCCTCTCACACCTCACCTGGGTACATGCCCCTCACTGCCCACTAGGGATGTCCATCACTGAATTACCTGTGTAATGCCCCCGCCCTGTCTCCTCCCTCTCACACCTCACCTGGGTACATGCCCCTCACTGCCCACTAGGGATGGTTATCACTGAGTTACCTGTGTAATGCCCCCCGCCCTGTCTCCCCACTCTCACACCTCACCTGGGTACATGCCCCTCACTGCCCACTAGGGATGGTTATCATTGAATTACCCATGTAATGCCCCCCACCCTGTCTCCCCCCTCTCACACCTCACCTGGATACATGCCCCTCACTGCCCACTAGGGATGGTTATCACTGAATTACCTGTGTAATGCTCCCCGCCCTGTCTCCCCCCTCTCACACCTCACCTGGGTACATGCCCCTCACTGCTCACTAGAGATGTCCATCACTGTATTACCTGTGTAATGCCCCCGCCGCCCTGTCTCCCACTCTCACACCTCACCTGGGTACATGCCCCTCACTGCCCACTAGGGATGTCCATCACTGAATTACCTGTGTAATGCCCCCGCCCTGTCTCCCACTCTCACACCTCACCTGGGTACATGCCCCTCACTGCCCACTAGGGATGTCCATCACTGAATTACCTGTGTAATGCCCCCCGCCCTGTCTCCCCCCTCACACCTCACCTGGGTACATGCCCCTCACTGCCCACTAGGGATGTCCATCACTGAATTACCTGTGTAATGCCCCCGCCCTGTCTCCTCCCTCTCACACCTCACCTGGGTACATGCCCCTCACTGCCCACTAGGGATGTCCATCACTGAATTACCTGTGTAATGCCCCCGCCCTGTCTCCTCCCTCTCACACCTCACCTGGGTACATGCCCCTCACTGCCCACTAGGGATGGTTATCACTGAATTACCCATGTAATGCCCCCCACCCTGTCTCCCCCCTCTCACACCTCACCTGGATACATGCCCCTCACTGCCCACTAGGGATGGATATCACTGAATTACCTGTGTAATGCCCCCCGCCTTGTCTCCCCCCTCTCACACCTCACCTGGGTACATGCCCCTCACTGCCCACTAGGGATGTCCATCACTGAATTACCTGTGTAATGCCCCCGCCCTGTCTCCTCCCTCTCACACCTCACCTGGGTACATGCCCCTCACTGCCCACTAGGGATGGTTATCACTGAATTACCCATGTAATGCCCCCCACCTTGTCTCCCCCCTCTCACACCTCACCTGGATACATGCCCCTCACTGCTCACTAGAGATGTCCATCACTGTATTACCTGTGTAATGCCCCCGCCGCCCTGTCTACCACTCTCACACCTCACCTGGGTACATGCCCCTCACTGCCCACTAGGGATGTCCATCACTGAATTACCTGTGTAATGCCCCTGCCCTGTCTCCCACTCTCACACCTCACCTGGGTACATGCCCCTCACTGCCCACTAGGGATGTCCATCACTGAATTACCTGTGTAATGCCCCCCGCCCTGTCTCCCCCCTCTCACACCTCACCTGGGTACATGCCCCTCACTGCCCACTAGGGATGTCCATCACTGAATTACCTGTGTAATGCCCCCCGCCCTGTCTCCCCCCTCTCACACCTCACCTGGGTACATGCCCCTCACTGCCCACTAGGGATGTCCATCACTGAATTACCTGTATAATGCCCCCGCCCTGTCTCCCCCCTCTCACACCTCACCTGGGTACATGCCCCTCACTGCCCACTAGGGATGTCCATCACTGAATTACCTGTATAATGCCCCCGCCCTGTCTCCCACTCTCACACCTCACCTGGGTACATGCCCCTCACTGCCCACTAGGGATGGTTATCACTGAGTTACCTGTGTAATGCCCCCCGCCCTGTCTCCCCCCTCTCACACCTCACCTGGGTACATGCCCCTCACTGCCCACTAGGGATGGTTATCACTGAATTACCCAAGTAATGCCCCCCACCCTGTCTCCCCCCTCTCACACCTCACCTGGATACATGCCCCTCACTGCCCACTAGGGATGGTTATCACTGAATTACCTGTGTAATGCCCCCCGCCCTGTCTCCCCCCTCTCACACCTCACCTGGGTACATGCCCCTCACTGCTCACTAGAGATGTCCATCACTGTATTACCTGTGTAATGCCCCCGCCGCCCTGTCTCCCACTCTCACACCTCACCTGGGTACATGCCCCTCACTGCCCACTAGGGATGTCCATCACTGAATTACCTGTGTAATGCCCCCGCCCTGTCTCCTCCCTCTCACACCTCACCTGGGTACATGCCCCTCACTGCCCACTAGGGATGGTTATCACTGAGTTACCTGTGTAATGCCCCCCGCCCTGTCTCCCCCCTCTCACACCTCACCTGGGTACATGCCCCTCACTGCCCACTAGGGATGGTTATCACTGAATTACCCATGTAATGCCCCCCACCCTGTCTCCCCCCTCTCACACCTCACCTGGATACATGCCCCTCACTGCCCACTAGGGATGGTTATCACTGAATTACCTGTGTAATGCCCCCCTCTCACACCTCACCTGGGTACATGCCCCTCACTGCCCACTAGGGATGTCCATCACTGAATTACCTGTGTAATGCCCCCGCCCTGTGTCCTCCCTCTCACACCTCACCTGGGTACATGCCCCTCACTGCCCACTAGGGATGGTTATCACTGAATTACCCATGTAATGCCCCCCACCCTGTCTCCCCCCTCTCACACCTCACCTGGATACATGCCCCTCACTGCTCACTAGAGATGTCCATCACTGTATTACCTGTGTAATGCCCCCGCCGCCCTGTCTACCACTCTCACACCTCACCTGGGTACATGCCCCTCACTGACCACTAGGGATGTCCATCACTGAATTACCTGTGTAATGCCCCCGCCCTGTCTATTACTCTCACACCTCACCTGGGTACATGCCCCTCACTGCCCACTAGGGATGTCCATCACTGAATTACCTGTGTAATGCCCCCCGCCCTGTCTCCCCCCTCTCACACCTCACCTGGGTACATGCCCCTCACTGCCCACTAGGGATGTCCATCACTGAATTACCTGTGTAATGCCCCCCGCCCTGTCTCCCCCCTCTCACACCTCACCTGGGTACATGCCCCTCACTGCCCACTAGGGATGTCCATCACTGAATTACCTGTATAATGCCCCCGCCCTGTCTCCCCCCTCTCACACCTCACCTGGGTACATGCCCCTCACTGCCCACTAGGGATGTCCATCACTGAATTACCTGTATAATGCCCCCGCCCTGTCTCCCACTCTCACACCTCACCTGGGTACATGCCCCTCACTGCCCACTAGGGATGGTTATCACTGAGTTACCTGTGTAATGCCCCCCGCCCTGTCTCCCCCCTCTCACACCTCACCTGGGTACATGCCCCTCACTGCCCACTAGGGATGGTTATCACTGAATTACCCATGTAATGCCCCCCACCCTGTCTCCCCCCTCTCACACCTCACCTGGATACATGCCCCTCACTGCCCACTAGGGATGGTTATCACTGAATTACCTGTGTAATGCCCCCCGCCCTGTCTCCCCCCTCTCACACCTCACCTGGGTACATGCCCCTCACTGCTCACTAGAGATGTCCATCACTGTATTACCTGTGTAATGCCCCCGCCGCCCTGTCTCCCACTCTCACACCTCACCTGGGTACATGCCCCTCACTGCCCACTAGGTATGTCCATCACTGAATTACCTGTGTAATGCCCCCGCCCTGTCTCCTCCCTCTCACACCTCACCTGGGTACATGCCCCTCACTGCCCACTAGGGATGGTTATCACTGAGTTACCTGTGTAATGCCCCCCGCCCTGTCTCCCCCCTCTCACACCTCACCTGGGTACATGCCCCTCACTGCCCACTAGGGATGGTTATCACTGAATTACCCATGTAATGCCCCCCACCCTGTCTCCCCCCTCTCACACCTCACCTGGATACATGCCCCTCACTGCCCACTAGGGATGGTTATCACTGAATTACCTGTGTAATGCCCCCCGCCCTGTCTCCCCCCTCTCACACCTCACCTGGGTACATGCCCCTCACTGCTCACTAGAGATGTCCATCACTGTATTACCTGTGTAATGCCCCCGCCGCCCTGTCTCCCACTCTCACACCTCACCTGGGTACATGCCCCTCACTGCCCACTAGGGATGTCCATCACTGAATTACCTGTGTAATGCCCCCGCCCTGTCTCCTCCCTCTCACACCTCACCTGGGTACATGCCCCTCACTGCCCACTAGGGATGGTTATCACTGAATTACCCATGTAATGCCCCCCACCCTGTCTCCCCCCTCTCACACCTCACCTGGATACATGCCCCTCACTGCTCACTAGAGATGTCCATCACTGTATTACCTGTGTAATGCCCCCGCCGCCCTGTCTACCACTCTCACACCTCACCTGGGTACATGCCCCTCACTGCCCACTAGGGATGTCCATCACTGAATTACCTGTGTAATGCCCCCGCCCTGTCTCTTACTCTTACACCTCACCTGGGTACATGCCCCTCACTGCCCACTAGGGATGTCCATCACTGAATTACCTGTGTAATGCCCCCCGCCCTGTCTCCCCCCTCTCACACCTCACCTGGGTACATGCCCCTCACTGCCCACTAGGGATGTCCATCACTGAATTACCTGTGTAATGCCCCCCGCCCTGTCTCCCCCCTCTCACACCTCACCTGGGTACATGCCCCTCACTGCCCACTAGGGATGTCCATCACTGAATTACCTGTATAATGCCCCCGCCCTGTCTCCCCCCTCTCACACCTCACCTGGGTACATGCCCCTCACTGCCCACTAGGGATGTCCATCACTGAATTACCTGTATAATGCCCCCGCCCTGTCTCCCACTCTCACACCTCACCTGGGTACATGCCCCTCACTGCCCACTAGGGATGGTTATCACTGAGTTACCTGTGTAATGCCCCCCGCCCTGTCTCCCCCTCTCACACCTCACCTGGGTACATGCCCCTCACTGCCCACTAGGGATGGTTATCACTGAATTACCCATGTAATGCCCCCCACCCTGTCTCCCCCCTCTCACACCTCACCTGGATACATGCCCCTCACTGCCCACTAGGGATGGTTATCACTGAATTACCTGTGTAATGCCCCCCGCCCTGTCTCCCCCCTCTCACACCTCACCTGGGTACATGCCCCTCACTGCTCACTAGAGATGTCCATCACTGTATTACCTGTGTAATGCCCCCGCCGCCCTGTCTCCCACTCTCACACCTCACCTGGGTACATGCCCCTCACTGCCCACTAGGGATGTCCATCACTGAATTACCTGTGTAATGCCCCCGCCCTGTCTCCTCCCTCTCACACCTCACCTGGGTACATGCCTCTCACTGCCCACTAGGGATGTCCATCACTGTATTACCTGTGTAATGCCCCCGCCCTGTCTCCCCCCTCTCACACCTCACCTGGGTACATGCCCCTCACTGCTCACTAGAGATGTCCATCACTGTATTACCTGTGTAATGCCCCCGCCCTGTCTCCCCCCTCTCACACCTCACCTGGGTACATGCCCCTCACTGCCCACTAGAGATGTCCATCACTGTATTACCTGTGTAATGCCCCCCCCGCCCTGTCTCCCACTCTCACACCTCAATTGGGTACATGCCCCTCACTGCCCACTAGAGATGTCCATCACTGTATTACCTGTGTATTGCCCCCCCCCCCCCCCGCCCTGTCTCCCACTCTCACACCTCACCTGGGTACATGCCCCGCACTGCCCACTAGGGATGTCCATCACTGAATTACCTGTGTAATGCCCCCGCCCTGTCTCCTCCCTCTCACACCTCACCTGGGTACATGCCTCTCACTGCCCACTAGGGATGTCCATCACTGAATTACCTGTGTAATGCCCCCCGCCCTGTCTCCCCCCTCTCACAACTCACCTGGGTACATGCCCCTCACTGCCCACTAGGGATGTCCATCACTGAATTACCTGTGTAATGCCCCCGCCCCGTCTCCTCCCTCTCACACCTCACCTGGGTACATGCCCCTCACTGCCCACTAGGGATGGTTATCACTGAGTTACCTGTGTAATGCCCCCCGCCCTGTCTCCCCCCTCTCACACCTCACCTGGGTACATGCCCCTCACTGCCCACTAGGGATGGTTATCACTGAGTTACCTGTGTAATGCCCCCCGCCCTGTCTCCCCCTCTCACACCTCACCTGGGTACATGCCCCTCACTGCCCACTAGAGATGTCCATCACTGTATTACCTGTGTAATGCCCCCGCCCTGTCTCCCCCCTCTCACACCTCACCTGGGTACATGCCTCTCACTGCCCGCTAGGGATGGTTATCACTGTATTACCTGTTTAATGCCCCCCGCCCTGTCTTCCCCCTCTCACACCTCACCTGGGTACATGCCCCTCACTGCTCACTAGAGATGTCCATCACTGTATTACCTGTGTAATGCCCCCGCCCTGTCTCCCCCCTCTCACACCTCACCTGGGTACATGCCTCTCACTGCCCGCTAGGGATGGTTATCACTGTATTACCTGTTTAATGCCCCCCGCCCTGTTTCCCCCCTCTCACACCTCACCTGGGTACATGCCTCTCACTGCCCACTAGGGATGTCCATCACTGAATTACCTGTATAATGCCCCCGCCCTGTCTCCCCCCTCTCACACCTCACCTGGGTACATGCCCCTCACTGCTCACTAGAGATGTCCATCACTGTATTACCTGTGTAATGCCCCCCGCCCTGTCTCCCCCCTCTCACACCTCACCTGGGTACATGCCCCTCACTGCCCACTAGGGATGTCCATCACTGAATTACCTGTGTAATGCCCCCGCCCTGTCTCCTCCCTCTCACACCTCACCTGGGTACATGCCCCTCACTGCCCACTAGGGATGTCCATCACTGTGTTACCTGTGTAATGCCCCCCGCCCTGTCTCCTCCCTCTCACACCTCACCTGGATACATGCCCCTCACTGCCCGCTAGGGATGGTTATCACTGAATTACCTGTGTAATGCCCCCCGCCCTGTCTCCCCCCTCTCACACCTCACCTGGGTACATGGCTCTCACTGCTCACTAGAGATGTCCATCACTGTATTACCTGTGTAATGCCCCCGCCGCCCTGTCTCCCACTCTCACACCTCACCTGGGTACATGCCCCTCACTGCCCACTAGGGATGTCCATCACTGAATTACCTGTGTAATGCCCCCGCCCTGTCTCCTCCCTCTCACACCTCACCTGGGTACATGCCTCTCACTGCCCACTAGGGATGTCCATCACTGTATTACCTGTGTAATGCCCCCGCCCTGTCTCCCCCCTCTCACACCTCACCTGGGTACATGCCCCTCACTGCTCACTAGAGATGTCCATCACTGTATTACCTGTGTAATGCCCCCCCCCCCGCCCTCTCTCCCACTCTCACACCTCACCTGGGTACATGCCCCGCACTGCCCACTAGGGATGTCCATCACTGAATTACCTGTGTAATGCCCCCGCCCTGTCTCCTCCCTCTCACACCTCACCTGGGTACATGCCTCTCACTGCCCACTAGGGATGTCCATCACTGAATTACCTGTGTAATGCCCCCCGCCCTGTCTCCCCCCTCTCACACCTCACCTGGGTACATGCCCCTCACTGCCCACTAGGGATGTCCATCACTGAATTACCTGTGTAATGCCCCCGCCCTGTCTCCTCCCTCTCACACCTCACCTGGGTACATGCCCCTCACTGCCCACTAGGGATGTCCATCACTGAATTACCTGTGTAATGCCCCCGCCCTGTCTCCTCCCTCTCACACCTCACCTGGGTACATGCCCCTCACTGCCCACTAGGGATGGTTATCACTGAGTTACCTGTGTAATGCCCCCCGCCCTGTCTCCCCCCTCTCACACCTCACCTGCGTACATGCCCCTCACTGCCCACTAGGGATGGTTATCACTGAATTACCTGTGTAATGCCCCCCGCCCTGTCTCCCCCCTCTCACACCTCTCCTGGGTACATGCCCCTCACTGCTCACTAGAGATGTCCATCACTGTATTACCTGTGTAATGCCCCCGCCGCCCTGTCTCCCACTCTCACACCTCACCTGGGTACATGCCCCTCACTGCCCACTAGGGATGTCCATCACTGAATTACCTGTGTAATGCCCCGGCCCTGTCTCCCACTCTCACACCTCACCTGGGTACATGCCCCTCACTGCCCACTAGGAATGTCCATCACTGAATTACCTGTGTAATGCCCCCCGCCCTGTCTCCCCCCTCTCACACCTCACCTGGGTACATGCCCCTCACTGCCCACTAGGGATGTCCATCACTGAATTACCTGTGTAATGCCCCCGCCCTGTCTCATCCCTCTCACACCTCACCTGGGTACATGCCCCTCACTGCCCACTAGGGATGTCCATCACTGAATTACCTGTGTAATGCCCCCCGCCCTGTCTCCCCCCTCTCACACCTCACCTGGGTACATGCCCCTCACTGCCCACTAGGGATGTCCATCACTGAATTACCTGTGTAATGCCCCTCGCCCTGTCTCCCCCCTCTCACACCTCACCTGGGTACATGCCCCTCACTGCCCACTAGGGATGGTTATCACTGAATTACCCATGTAATGCCCCCCACCCTGTCTCCCCCCTCTCACACCTCACCTGGATACATGCCCATCACTGCCCACTAGGGATGCTTATCACTGAATTACCTGGGTAATGCCCCCCGCCCTGTCTCCCCCCTCTCACACCTCACCTGGGTACATGCCCCTCACTGCTCACTAGAGATGTCCATCACTGTATTACCTGTGTAATGCCCCCGCCGCCCTGTCTCCCACTCTCACACCTCACCTGGGTACATGCCCCTCACTGCCCACTAGGGATGTCCATAACTGAATTACCTGTGTAATGCCCCCGCCCTGTCTCCTCCCTCTCACACCTCACCTGGGTACATGCCCCTCACTGCCCGCTAGGGATGTCCATCACTGTATTACCTGTGTAATGCCCCCGCCCTGTCTCCCCCCTCTCACACCTCACCTGGGTATATGCCCCTCACTGCCCACTAGAGATGTCCATCACTGTATTACCTGTGTAATGCCCCCCCCCCCCGCCCTGTCTCCCACTCTCACACCTCAATTGGTTACATGCCCCTCACTGCCCACTAGAGATGTCCATCACTGTATTACCTGTGTAATGCCCCCCCCCCCCTGTCTCCCACTCTCACACCTCACCTGGGTACATGCCCCGCACTGCCCACTAGGGATGTCCATCACTGAATTACCTGTGTAATGCCCCCGCCCTGTCTCCTCCCTCTCACACCTCACCTAGGTACATGCCCCTCACTGCCCACTAGGGATGTCCATCACTGAATTACCTGTGTAATGCCCCCGCCCTGTCTCCTCCCTCTCACACCTCACCTGGGTACATGCCCCTCACTGCCCACTAGGGATGGTTATCACTGAGTTACCTGTGTAATGCCCCCCGCCCTGTCTCCCCCCTCTCACACCTCACCTGGGTACATGCCCCTCACTGCCCACTAGGGATGGTTATCACTGAATTACCCATGTAATGCCCCCCACCCTGTCTCCCCCCTCTCACACCTCACCTGGATACATGCCCCTCACTGCCCACTAGGGATGGTTATCACTGAATTACCTGTGTAATGCCCCCCGCCCTGTCTCCCCCCTCTCACACCTCACCTGGGTACATGCCCCTCACTGCTCACTAGAGATGTCCATCACTGTATTACCTGTGTAATGCCCCCGCCGCCCTGTCTCCCACTCTCACACCTCACCTGGGTACATGCCCCTCACTGCCCACTAGGGATGTCCATCACTGAATTACCTGTGTAATGCCCCCGCCCTGTCTCCCACTCTCACACCTCACCTGGGTACATGCCCCTCACTGCCCACTAGGAATGTCCATCACTGAATTACCTGTGTAATGCCCCCCGCCCTGTCTCCCCCCTCTCACACCTCACCTGGGTACATGCCCCTCACTGCCCACTAGGGATGTCCATCACTGAATTACCTGTGTAATGCCCCCGCCCTGTCTCATCCCTCTCACACCTCACCTGGGTACATGCCCCTCACTGCCCACTAGGGATGTCCATCACTGAATTACCTGTGTAATGCCCCCCGCCCTGTCTCCCCCCTCTCACACCTCACCTGGGTACATGCCCCTCACTGCCCACTAGGGATGTCCATCACTGAATTACCTGTGTAATGCCCCCCGCCCTGTCTCCCCCCTCTCACACCTCACCTGGGTACATGCCCCTCACTGCCCACTAGGGATGGTTATCACTGAATTACCCATGTAATGCCCCCCACCCTGTCTCCCCCCTCTCACACCTCACCTGGATACATGCCCATCACTGCCCACTAGGGATGCTTATCACTGAATTACCTGGGTAATGCCCCCCGCCCTGTCTCCCCCCTCTCACACCTCACCTGGGTACATGCCCCTCACTGCTCACTAGAGATGTCCATCACTGTATTACCTGTGTAATGCCCCCGCCGCCCTGTCTCCCACTCTCACACCTCACCTGGGTACATGCCCCTCACTGCCCACTAGGGATGTCCATAACTGAATTACCTGTGTAATGCCCCCGCCCTGTCTCCTCCCTCTCACACCTCACCTGGGTACATGCCCCTCACTGCCCGCTAGGGATGTCCATCACTGTATTACCTGTGTAATGCCCCCGCCCTGTCTCCCCCCTCTCACACCTCACCTGGGTACATGCCCCTCACTGCTCACTAGAGATGTCCATCACTGTATTACCTGTGTAATGCCCCCGCCCTGTCTCCCCCCTCTCACACCTCACCTGGGTATATGCCCCTCACTGCCCACTAGAGATGTCCATCACTGTATTACCTGTTTAATGCCCCCCCCCGCCCTGTCTCCCACTCTCACACCTCAATTGGGTACATGCCCCTCACTGCCCACTAGAGATGTCCATCACTGTATTACCTGTGTAATGCCCCCCCCCCCCTGTCTCCCACTCTCACACCTCACCTGGGTACATGCCCCGCACTGCCCACTAGGGATGTCCATCACTGAATTACCTGTGTAATGCCCCCGCCCTGTCTCCTCCCTCTCACACCTCACCTGGGTACATGCCTCTCACTGCCCACTAGGGATGTCCATCACTGAATTACCTGTGTAATGCCCCCCGCCCTGTCTCCCCCCTCTCACACCTCACCTGGGTACATTCCCCTCACTGCCCACTAGGGATGTCCATCATTGAATTACCTGTGTAATGCCCCCGCCCCGTCTCCTCCCTCTCACACCTCACCTGGGTACATGCCCCTCACTGCCCACTAGGGATGTCCATCACTGAATTACCTGTGTAATGCCCCCGCCCTGTCTTCTCCCTCTCACACCTCACCTGGGTACATGCCCCTCACTGCCCACTAGGGATGGTTATCACTGAGTTACCTGTGTAATGCCCCCCGCCCTGTCTCCCCCTCTCACACCTCACCTGGGTACATGCCCCTCACTGCCCACTAGGGATGGTTATCACTGAATTACCCATGTAATGCCCCCCACCCTGTCTCCCCCCTCTCACACCTCACCTGGATACATGCCCCTCACTGCCCACTAGGGATGGTTATCACTGAATTACCTGTGTAATGCCCCCCGCCCTGTCTCCCCCCTCTCACACCTCACCTGGGTATATGCCCCTCACTGCCCACTAGAGATGTCCATCACTGTATTACCTGTGTAATGCCCCCCCCCCCGCCCTGTCTCCCACTCTCACACCTCAATTGGGTACATGCCCCTCACTGCCCACTAGAGATGTCCATCACTGTATTACCTGTGTAATGCCCCCCCCCCCTGTCTCCCACTCTCACACCTCACCTGGGTACATGCCCCGCACTGCCCACTAGGGATGTCCATCACTGAATTACCTGTGTAATGCCCCCGCCCTGTCTCCTCCCTCTCACACCTCACCTGGGTACATGCCTCTCACTGCCCACTAGGGATGTCCATCACTGAATTACCTGTGTAATGCCCCCCGCCCTGTCTCCCCCCTCTCACACCTCACCTGGGTACATTCCCCTCACTGCCCACTAGGGATGTCCATCATTGAATTACCTGTGTAATGCCCCCGCCCCGTCTCCTCCCTCTCACACCTCACCTGGGTACATGCCCCTCACTGCCCACTAGGGATGTCCATCACTGAATTACCTGTGTAATGCCCCCGCCCTGTCTCCTCCCTCTCACACCTCACCTGGGTACATGCCCCTCACTGCCCACTAGGGATGGTTATCACTGAGTTACCTGTGTAATGCCCCCCGCCCTGTCTCCCCCTCTCACACCTCACCTGGGTACATGCCCCTCACTGCCCACTAGGGATGGTTATCACTGAATTACCCATGTAATGCCCCCCACCCTGTCTCCCCCCTCTCACACCTCACCTAGATACATGCCCCTCACTGCCCACTAGGGATGGTTATCACTGAATTACCTGTGTAATGCCCCCCGCCCTGTCTCCCCCCTCTCACACCTCACCTGGGTACATGCCCCTCACTGCTCACTAGAGATGTCCATCACTGTATTACCTGTGTAATGCCCCCGCCGCCCTGTCTCCCACTCTCACACCTCACCTGGGTACATGCCCCTCACTGCCCACTAGGGATGTCCATCACTGAATTACCTGTGTAATGCCCCCCGCCCTGTCTCCCCCCTCTCACACCTCACCTGGGTACATGCCCCTCACTGCCCACTAGGGATGTCCATCACTGTATTACCTGTGTAATGCCCCCGCCCTGTCTCCTCCCTCTCACACCTCACCTGGGTACATGCCCCTCACTGCCCACTAGGGATGTCCATCACTGAATTACCTGTGTAATGCCCCCGCCCTGTCTCCTCCCTCTCACACCTCACCTGGGTACATGCCCCTCACTGCCCACTAGGGAGGGTTATCACTGAGTTACCTGTGTAATGCCCCCCGCCCTGTCTCCCCCCTCTCACACCTCACCTGGGTACATGCCCCTCAGTGCCCACTAGGGATGTCCATCACTGCATTACCTGTGTAATACCCCCCCACCCTGTCTCCCCACTCTCACACCTCACCTGGGTACATGCCCCTCACTGCTCACTAGGGATGTCCATCACTGAATTACCTGTGTAATGCCCCCGCCCTGTCTCCTCCCTCTCACACCTCACCTGGGTACATGCCCCTCACTGCCCACTAGGGATGTCCATCACTGAATTACCTGTGTAATGCCCCCGCCCTGTCTCCTCCCTCTCACACCTCACCTGGGTACATGCCCCTCACTGCCCACTAGGGAGGGTTATCACTGAGTTACCTGTGTAATGCCCCCCGCCCTGTCTCCCCCCTCTCACACCTCACCTGGGTACATGCCCCTCACTGCCCACTAGGGATGTCCATCACTGAATTACCTGTGTAATGCCCCCGCCCTGTCTCCTCCCTCTCACACCTCACCTGGGTACATGCCCCTCACTGCCCACTAGGGATGTCCATCACTGTCCATCACGGGGGCATTACCTGTGTAATGCCCCCGCCCTGTCTCCCACTCTCATACCTCACCTGGGTACATGCCTCTCACTGCCCGCTAGGGATGTCCATCACTGTGTTACCTGTGTAATGCCCCCCGCCCTGTCTCTCCCCTCTCACACCTCACCTGGGTACATGCCTCTCACTGCTCACTAGAGATGTCCATCACTGTGTTACCTGTGTAATGCCCCCGCCCTGTCTCCTCCCTCTCACACCTCACCTGGGTACATGCCTCTCACTGCCCACTAGGGATGTCCATCACTGAATTACCTGTGTAATGCCCCCGCCCTGTCTCCTCCCTCTCACACCTCACCTGGATACATGCCCATCACTGCCCACTAGGGATGCTTATCACTGAATTACCTGGGTAATGCCCCCCGCCCTGTCTCCCCCCTCTCACACCTCACCTGGGTACATGCCCCTCACTGCTCACTAGAGATGTCCATCACTGTATTACCTGTGTAATGCCCCCGCCGCCCTGTCTCCCACTCTCACACCTCACCTGGGTACATGCCCCTCACTGCCCACTAGGGATGTCCATAACTGAATTACCTGTGTAATGCCCCCGCCCTGTCTCCTCCCTCTCACACCTCACCTGGGTACATGCCCCTCACTGCCCGCTAGGGATGTCCATCACTGTATTACCTGTGTAATGCCCCCGCCCTGTCTCCCCCCTCTCACACCTCACCTGGGTATATGCCCCTCACTGCCCACTAGAGATGTCCATCACTGTATTACCTGTGTAATGCCCCCCCCCCGCCCTGTCTCCCACTCTCACACCTCAATTGGTTACATGCCCCTCACTGCCCACTAGAGATGTCCATCACTGTATTACCTGTGTAATGCCCCCCCCCCCCCCCCTGTCTCCCACTCTCACACCTCACCTGGGTACATGCCCCGCACTGCCCACTAGGGATGTCCATCACTGAATTACCTGTGTAATGCCCCCGCCCTGTCTCCTCCCTCTCACACCTCACCTAGGTACATGCCCCTCACTGCCCACTAGGGATGTCCATCACTGAATTACCTGTGTAATGCCCCCGCCCTGTCTCCTCCCTCTCACACCTCACCTGGGTACATGCCCCTCACTGCCCACTAGGGATGGTTATCACTGAGTTACCTGTGTAATGCCCCCCGCCCTGTCTCCCCCCTCTCACACCTCACCTGGGTACATGCCCCTCACTGCCCACTAGGGATGGTTATCACTGAATTACCCATGTAATGCCCCCCACCCTGTCTCCCCCCTCTCACACCTCACCTGGATACATGCCCCTCACTGCCCACTAGGGATGGTTATCACTGAATTACCTGTGTAATGCCCCCCGCCCTGTCTCCCCCCTCTCACACCTCACCTGGGTACATGCCCCTCACTGCTCACTAGAGATGTCCATCACTGTATTACCTGTGTAATGCCCCCGCCGCCCTGTCTCCCACTCTCACACCTCACCTGGGTACATGCCCCTCACTGCCCACTAGGGATGTCCATCACTGAATTACCTGTGTAATGCCCCCGCCCTGTCTCCCCCCTCTCACACCTCACCTGGGTACATGCCCCTCACTGCCCACTAGGGATGTCCATCACTGAATTACCTGTGTAATGCCCCCCGCCCTGTCTCCCCCCTCTCACACCTCACCTGGGTACATGCCCCTCACTGCCCACTAGGAATGTCCATCACTGAATTACCTGTGTAATGCCCCCCGCCCTGTCTCCCCCCTCTCACACCTCACCTGGGTACATGCCCCTCACTGCCCACTAGGGATGTCCATCACTGAATTACCTGTGTAATGCCCCGCCCTGTCTCATCCCTCTCACACCTCACCTGGGTACATGCCCCTCACTGCCCACTAGGGATGTCCATCACTGAATTACCTGTGTAATGCCCCCCGCCCTGTCTCCCCCCTCTCACACCTCACCTGGGTACATGCCCCTCACTGCCCACTAGGGATGTCCATCACTGAATTACCTGTGTAATGCCCCCCGCCCTGTCTCCCCCCTCTCACACCTCACCTGGGTACATGCCCCTCACTGCCCACTAGGGATGGTTATCACTGAATTACCCATGTAATGCCCCCCACCCTGTCTCCCCCCTCTCACACCTCACCTGGATACATGCCCATCACTGCCCACTAGGGATGCTTATCACTGAATTACCTGGGTAATGCCCCCCGCCCTGTCTCCCCCCTCTCACACCTCACCTGGGTACATGCCCCTCACTGCTCACTAGAGATGTCCATCACTGTATTACCTGTGTAATGCCCCCGCCGCCCTGTCTCCCACTCTCACACCTCACCTGGGTACATGCCCCTCACTGCCCACTAGGGATGTCCATAACTGAATTACCTGTGTAATGCCCCCGCCCTGTCTCCTCCCTCTCACACCTCACCTGGGTACATGCCCCTCACTGCCCGCTAGGGATGTCCATCACTGTATTACCTGTGTAATGCCCCCGCCCTGTCTCCCTCCTCTCACACCTCACCTGGGTACATGCCCCTCACTGCTCACTAGAGATGTCCATCACTGTATTACCTGTGTAATGCCCCCGCCCTGTCTCCCCCCTCTCACACCTCACCTGGGTATATGCCCCTCACTGCCCACTAGAGATGTCCATCACTGTATTACCTGTTTAATGCCCCCCCCCCGCCCTGTCTCCCACTCTCACACCTCAATTGGGTACATGCCCCTCACTGCCCACTAGAGATGTCCATCACTGTATTACCTGTGTAATGCCCCCCCCCCCCCCTGTCTCCCACTCTCACACCTCACCTGGGTACATGCCCCGCACTGCCCACTAGGGATGTCCATCACTGAATTACCTGTGTAATGCCCCCGCCCTGTCTCCTCCCTCTCACACCTCACCTGGGTACATGCCTCTCACTGCCCACTAGGGATGTCCATCACTGAATTACCTGTGTAATGCCCCCCGCCCTGTCTCCCCCCTCTCACACCTCACCTGGGTACATTCCCCTCACTGCCCACTAGGGATGTCCATCATTGAATTACCTGTGTAATGCCCCCGCCCCGTCTCCTCCCTCTCACACCTCACCTGGGTACATGCCCCTCACTGCCCACTAGGGATGTCCATCACTGAATTACCTGTGTAATGCCCCCGCCCTGTCTTCTCCCTCTCACACCTCACCTGGGTACATGCCCCTCACTGCCCACTAGGGATGGTTATCACTGAGTTACCTGTGTAATGCCCCCCGCCCTGTCTCCCCCTCTCACACCTCACCTGGGTACATGCCCCTCACTGCCCACTAGGGATGGTTATCACTGAATTACCCATGTAATGCCCCCCACCCTGTCTCCCCCCTCTCACACCTCACCTGGATACATGCCCCTCACTGCCCACTAGGGATGGTTATCACTGAATTACCTGTGTAATGCCCCCCGCCCTGTCTCCCCCCTCTCACACCTCACCTGGGTATATGCCCCTCACTGCCCACTAGAGATGTCCATCACTGTATTACCTGTGTAATGCCCCCCCCCCCGCCCTGTCTCCCACTCTCACACCTCAATTGGGTACATGCCCCTCACTGCCCACTAGAGATGTCCATCACTGTATTACCTGTGTAATGCCCCCCCCCCCTGTCTCCCACTCTCACACCTCACCTGGGTACATGCCCCGCACTGCCCACTAGGGATGTCCATCACTGAATTACCTGTGTAATGCCCCCGCCCTGTCTCCTCCCTCTCACACCTCACCTGGGTACATGCCTCTCACTGCCCACTAGGGATGTCCATCACTGAATTACCTGTGTAATGCCCCCCGCCCTGTCTCCCCCCTCTCACACCTCACCTGGGTACATTCCCCTCACTGCCCACTAGGGATGTCCATCATTGAATTACCTGTGTAATGCCCCCGCCCCGTCTCCTCCCTCTCACACCTCACCTGGGTACATGCCCCTCACTGCCCACTAGGGATGTCCATCACTGAATTACCTGTGTAATGCCCCCGCCCTGTCTCCTCCCTCTCACACCTCACCTGGGTACATGCCCCTCACTGCCCACTAGGGATGGTTATCACTGAGTTACCTGTGTAATGCCCCCCGCCCTGTCTCCCCCTCTCACACCTCACCTGGGTACATGCCCCTCACTGCCCACTAGGGATGGTTATCACTGAATTACCCATGTAATGCCCCCCACCCTGTCTCCCCCCTCTCACACCTCACCTGGATACATGCCCCTCACTGCCCACTAGGGATGGTTATCACTGAATTACCTGTGTAATGCCCCCCGCCCTGTCTCCCCCCCTCACACCTCACCTGGGTACATGCCCCTCACTGCTCACTAGAGATGTCCATCACTGTATTACCTGTGTAATGCCCCCGCCGCCCTGTCTCCCACTCTCACACCTCACCTGGGTACATGCCCCTCACTGCCCACTAGGGATGTCCATCACTGAATTACCTGTGTAATGCCCCCCGCCCTGTCTCCCCACTCTCACACCTCACCTGGGTACATGCCCCTCACTGCCCACTAGGGATGTCCATCACTGTATTACCTGTGTAATGCCCCCGCCCTGTCTCCTCCCTCTCACACCTCACCTGGGTACATGCCCCTCACTGCCCACTAGGGATGTCCATCACTGAATTACCTGTGTAATGCCCCCGCCCTGTCTCCTCCCTCTCACACCTCACCTGGGTACATGCCCCTCACTGCCCACTAGGGAGGGTTATCACTGAGTTACCTGTGTAATGCCCCCCGCCCTGTCTCCCCCCTCTCACACCTCACCTGGGTACATGCCCCTCAGTGCCCACTAGGGATGTCCATCACTGCATTACCTGTGTAATACCCCCCCACCCTGTCTCCCCACTCTCACACCTCACCTGGGTACATGCCCCTCACTGCTCACTAGGGATGTCCATCACTGAATTACCTGTGTAATGCCCCCGCCCTGTCTCCTCCCTCTCACACCTCACCTGGGTACATGCCCCTCACTGCCCACTAGGGATGTCCATCACTGAATTACCTGTGTAATGCCCCCGCCCTGTCTCCTCCCTCTCACACCTCACCTGGGTACATGCCCCTCACTGCCCACTAGGGAGGGTTATCACTGAGTTACCTGTGTAATGCCCCCCGCCCTGTCTCCCCCCTCTCACACCTCACCTGGGTACATGCCCCTCACTGCCCACTAGGGATGTCCATCACTGAATTACCTGTGTAATGCCCCCGCCCTGTCTCCTCCCTCTCACACCTCACCTGGGTACATGCCCCTCACTGCCCACTAGGGATGTCCATCACTGTCCATCACGGGGGCATTACCTGTGTAATGCCCCCGCCCTGTCTCCCACTCTCATACCTCACCTGGGTACATGCCTCTCACTGCCCGCTAGGGATGTCCATCACTGTGTTACCTGTGTAATGCCCCCCGCCCTGTCTCTCCCCTCTCACACCTCACCTGGGTACATGCCTCTCACTGCTCACTAGAGATGTCCATCACTGTGTTACCTGTGTAATGCCCCCGCCCTGTCTCCTCCCTCTCACACCTCACCTGGGTACATGCCTCTCACTGCCCACTAGGGATGTCCATCACTGAATTACCTGTTTAATGCCCCCCGCCCTGTCTCCCCCCTCTCACACCTCACCTGGGTACATGCCCCTCACTGCCCACTAGGGATGTCCATCACTGAATTACCTGTGTAATGCCCCCCGCCCTGTCTCCCCCCTCTCACACCTCACCTGGGTACATGCCCCTCACTGCCCACTAGGGATGTCCATCACTGAATTACCTGTGTAATGCCCCCCACCCTGTCTCCCCCCTCTCACACCTCACCTGGGTACATGCCTCTCACTGCCCACTAGGGATGTCCATCACTGAATTACCTGTGTAATGCCCCCCGCCCTGTCTCCCCCCTCTCACACCTCACCTGGGTACATGCCTCTCACTGCCCACTAGGAATGTCCATCACTGAATTACCTGTGTAATGCCCCCCGCCCTGTCTCCCCCCTCTCACACCTCACCTGGGTACATGCCCCTCACTGCCCACTAGGGATGTCCATCACTGAATTACCTGTGTAATGCCCCCCGCCCTGTCTCCCCCCTCTCACACCTCACCTGGGTACATGCCTCTCACTGCCCACTAGGGATGTCCATCACTGAATTACCTGTGTAATGCCCCCGCCCTGTCTCCCCCCTCTCACACCTCACCTGGGTACATGCCCCTCACTGCCCACTAGGGATGTCCATCACTGAATTACCTGTGTAATGCCCCCCGCCCTGTCTCCCCCCTCTCACACCTCACCTGGGTACATGCCCCTCACTGCCCACTAGAGATGTCCATCACTGTATTACCTGTGTAATGCCCCCACCCTGTCTCCCACTCTCACACCTCACCTGGGTACATGCCCCTCACTGCCCGCTAGGAATGGTTATCACTGAATTACCTGTGTAATGCCCCCCGCCCTGTCTCCCCCCTCTAACACCTCACCTGGGTACATGCCCCTCACTGCCCACTAGAGATGTCCATCACTGTATTACCTGTGTAATGCCCCCGCCCTGTCTCCCACTCTCACACCTCACCTGGGTACATGCCTCTCACTGCCCGCTAGGGATGTCCATCACTGTATTACCTGTGTAATGCCCCCCCGCCCTGTCTCCCCCCTCTCACACCTCACCTGGGTACATGCCCCTCACTGCCCACTAGAGATGTCCATCACTGTATTACCTGTGTAATGCCCCCGCCCTGTCTCCTCCCTCTCACACCTCATCTGGGTACATGCCCCTCACTGCCCACTAGGGATGTCCATCACTGAATTACCTGTGTAATGCCCCCGCCCTGTCTCCTCCCTCTCACACCTCACCTGGGTACATGCCCCTCACTGCCCACTAGGGATGTCCATCACTGAATTACCTGTGTAATGCCCCCCACCCTGTCTCCCCCCTCTCACACCTCACCTGGGTACATGCCCCTCACTGCCCACTAGGGATGTCCATCACTGAATTACCTGTGTAATGCCCCCCGCCCTGTCTCCCCCCTCTCACACCTCACCTGGGTACATGCCTCTCACTGCCCACTAGGGATGTCCATCACTGAATTACCTGTGTAATGCCCCCCGCCCTGTCTCCCCCCTCTCACACCTCACCTGGGTACATGCCCCTCACTGCCCGCTAGGAATGGTTATCACTGAATTACCTGTGTAATGCCCACCGCCCTGTCTCCCCCCTCTCACACCTCACCTGGGTACATGCCCCTCACTGCCCACTAGAGATGTCCATCACTGTATTACCTGTGTAATGCCCCCCGCCCTGTCTCCCCCCTCTCACACCTCACCTGGGTACATGCCTCTCACTGCCCACTAGGGATGTCCATCACTGTATTACCTGTGTAATGCCCCCCGCCCTGTCTCCCCCCTCTCACACCTCACCTGGGTACATGCCCCTCACTGCCCGCTAGGGATGGTTATCACTGTGTTACCTGTGTAATGCCCCCGCCCTGTCTCCCACTCTCACACCTCACCTGGGTACATGCCCCTCACTGCCCGCTAGGGATGGTTATCACTGTGTTACCTGTGTAATGCCCCCGCCCTGTCTCCCACTCTCACACCTCACCTGGGTACATGCCCCTCACTGCTCACTAGGGATGGTTATCACTGAATTACCTGTGTAATGCCCCCCGCCCTGTCTCCCCCCTCTCACACCTCACCTGGGTACATGCCTCTCACTGCCCACTAGGGATGTCCATCACTGTATTACCTGTGTAATGCCCCCCGCCCTGTCTCCCCCCTCTCACACCTCACCTGGGTACATGCCCCTCACTGCCCGCTAGGGATGGTTATCACTGTGTTACCTGTGCAATGCCCCCGCCCTGTCTCCCACTCTCACACCTCACCTGGGTACATGCCCCTCACTGCCCGCTAGGGATGGTTATCACTGTGTTACCTGTGTAATGCCCCCGCCCTGTCTCCCACTCTCACACCTCACCTGGGTACATGCCCCTCACTGCCCACTAGGGATGTCCATCACTGAATTACCTGTGTAATGCCCCCCGTCTACTGACAGTGATAAAATATAATGCCTAATCTGTAAGTATGCGTATAGAGAGGATCTATGTACGCCATACCGTTCCTGTACACCTATAAAGGAAAGCATAACACCTCCTGGATCAAACACGTCTGTTATCTTTTTAATACCTTTTAGTTGTAGACGGTAAAAGACCGCATCACCCAATCCAGGCAGAAACATAGGGTTACCCCACAAGGGTAACAAATGAGAATAGTTAGGATTTCTATTTAATCTCTTGTTTAGAGTCTTCCAGGAAGCGTATGTGTCCCGGAACAGCAAATGGTTGCGGGCGGTAAGAGGGATTTTAGATTCGGGCATATGCAGTAAAGCCCCTGGGGAAAATGGTGCCATCACAGCACAATCCAAGGGATACAATGTGTAAACACTTCTCTCTAATATGTATCGATAATGGACAGAGTGTGAAAATGGCAGAACATCTGGCAAGCCGATCCCCCCTATTGCACGTGGTAATTTCAGATGCGCATTAGAAATCCTACTCTTTCCTCCCTTCCAGATACATTTACTAAATAATTTCTGGACGAGGATGACATCCGCTCTGGACAGACGTATCGGTAACATCTGAATCAGATATGATAGCTGGGGGAAGAGTACCGATTTAATCACTGCGTTCCGTCCTGACATTGACAACGGCAGAAATCTCCATGTGTGAATTTTTCTGGACATGGCAAGTATTGTAGGGGTATAGTTGAGTCTATATAAGTCATGTAATTTTACAGTGATCTGAATACCCAAGTATTTTATTGCTGTAGTGGCTACTCTTAGATTGTGGAGTGGACCCAGATATGTGGGTTCTCCATTTAAAGGGATGAGTTCAGATATTTGAATATTTACTTTATAACCCGAGAATTTACCAAAGTCAGTAATCAAACTAAATACCACAGGCAATGTTTCATGAGGATTCCAGGCGAATAGTAACATGTCATCTGCGAACAATGAGATGTGAAGATCCATTTCCCTAATCTTGATACCCTGGTATAAGGGTGTCTGCCGGATGGCAATAGCTAGAGGCTCCAAGGCCAGTGCGAACAGGAGGGGTGAGAGTGGGCAGCCCTGTCTGGTGCCCCGATAAATAGAGAACGCTGGTGACCGGTAGCCATTGCATAGAACATGAGTATTAGAGTTGGTATACAATGTTTTGATAAAATGGGGATACCAAAGCGTTGTATTGTGTCATACAGGTGTTCCCAATGCACCATGTCAAAGGCTTTTTCCGCGTCCAATGACAAAATCACTGCAGGAATCTTTGGCACTCACGCTGGGATATATCTATAGCTATTAACACTTTCCTGATGTTGACCACAGAGAATCTGCCCGCTATAAAGCCTGTCTGATCACAGTGGATCAAAGTGGGTAATTCTGATTGAAGCCTTTCCGCTAATATTTTGGTTAAAAGTTTATAATCTAAGTTGAGCAAGGAGATTGGTCTATACGACCCCGGATCAGATAAGTTTCTTCGCACTTTGGGAAGGACATTAAGCACCGCCGAATTAAAGTATAGTGGCATATTCCCGGTGGTCAAGATACTGTTACACTTTAGTAAGTAGAGGGATCAGCCTAGGGGCCAGTAATTTATATTATTCAGATGTAAGGCCGTCCGGGCCCGGTGCTTTGCTGGTTTTAAGGTTCGCGATGGCCTTGGATACCTCTGCCTCAGAGATAGCCAGGATCAGCTGATCCCTATGTCCATCCGATAACTGGGGGACTGGTAAGTTCTCCCAAAATAATTTAGCATCTGGGTTTGGCGGTGGGGGTTCTGAATATAAGTTCCCGTAAAATGTTTGCATTATCTGGGAAATCTGAACACTATCCATTGTAACCGAACCCGTGCTAGTCTTAAGAGGATGTACAAGCATAGGTGACCTTTGTCCTCTCAGTAAACTGGAGAGGAGTTTCCCTGATTTATTGCCAAAACGGTGGAATTTGGAGTCTTTTTTAAAAGTATGACGGGATTCCATTTTGGCAAACTCTCAAACTCCACCCTCGCCTTTGAGTAATTGTCCCTTTTCACTGCTGTTGGGGAAGTTTTATAAGCCTGAAAGTTGTCTGTCAATGATTGCTGGGCTTGGAGAAAGTAATTCTTCAATTTTTTATAAACTTTAGAGGTATAGGAAATAATTTCACCTCATAAGACTGTTTTAGAAGCCTGCCAGAATAATTGTGGCGATTCTATTAAAAGTACTCTCATTATTAGCCAAGTAAGAATCCCAGGCCTCAATAAGCATTCCTCTAAAATCAAGAGATAATGCCATTGACGATGGGAATCTCCAAGATCGGAAAGGACCCCTATCTGTCTGTAATGCCATGTCCAACCACACTACTGCATGATCGGATATTGTGATGGGCTCAATACCTACTGTCGTTATATTGGGCATTAATGTTATGGAGGGCAGCAAGTAGTCAATCCTAGATAGCGTGTTATGCACCGCCGAGAGGCACGTATATGCCTTATCCGTCGGATTAAGAGTTCTCCATATATCTATCAAGTTCATTGATCTTGTAAACCAGGGAACACCTTTTTTGGGTAGTTTGACCTTCCTATGTTGGGGCAATTGTCTATCTAGCAACAAAGAGGACACCGCATTGAGGTCACCCCCTATGATAATAGGAATGTCTGAATAAGGCGTGAGGGCTGCACATTCGTATTTGGGGCATACAAATTGCATAGGCAATAGGCATTATTATCCAGAAGAACTCTACATACCACATATCTACCCTCAGGATCCACTATTGTTTCCTTAATTTCCATCCTAACATGTTGTATAACTAATATAGCTACACCTCCAGCCTTGGGTGTATATGGTGAGGATGCAATCAGTTTCCACGACAGAGAATTCAGTTTGAGCATCTCAGATTCTTTTAAATGGGTCTCCTGCAAATATACCACATCTCTCTTCAATTTGTTTAGGTATAACAAAACCTTTTATGTGGAGAGTTGATCCCTCAATATTCTAAGACCCTAGTTTAATCGTAGTCATCTAATTATCAGTTTGTAGTAAGGTGGATACAGGTGGGCATGATAATATATAAGCAGCAGATATCAGATACACGACTAAACATTGGTACACAATACTCCATTGTGACAAATCAGTATTTGGGGAAGGGAGAGAGGAGAAAGAGAATTGAAAAGCAGAGAAAAGGAGACGTAGAATTAATAATCCACGTATCGCAGCGAAACCATAGAAGAAGTAATCGTTGCCGCCCGTCTAGCAGCGAGACAACGAATTTACAAGTCAGAAAAATAGCAGTCAAGAAGAACATTCTTAACATAATGAAATAACTTCCGGGGTTAAACGAAGGAAGTAATAACATAACCATAAGGAAGGAGGAGAAGCTCCTCACCTACCCCGCCGGGTAGTAAGAAATAGACCAGTACGGCCTGCCCTCCCAAAAATAAACGGTTTCAGCAATAAAGACCCACATGCAGCAAGGTACAACAGTCCATTAACCCACATAATACAAGTAGAAAGTCTGTAGATTTCCCGGATCTCTTAAGTACAAGGTCTAAAGGTAGCAGTATAAAGCAAAATTGGCAATAGAGAATTAGATCTAAGCAAGCAGTCACAATAAACCCATGTAATAATATAAGGAAAGCACTCCAATTAGCAGAGGAGCTTAATTATGAGAGGTCATATGTCCACAGATGCATCTCCATGTGGTCGTACAGAATCTTCCTCCTCATTTAAGAAAGCATCCGCGTCATCTGCCGAGAAGAAATCCGTAAAGGAGGTGCCTGAGTAAATACGGAGCCTTGCAGGGTATAATAGTGAGAATTTCCTGCCGAGTTGTACCAGCTTAGAGCATATTGGGGAAAACGACTTCCGTGCTTTCCAGAGTTCCACCGAATAATCCTGAAAAATGAAAACTTTATGTGATTCCCACATGAGATTCCAGATTTTTCGGGATGCTTTCCAAATTTCTTCCTTGTGCAGGAAATTAAGGCATTTAAACAACACCACTCTGGGTCTGGCTCCCTCATAACTTTTCTGGGCACCCACTCTGTGCTCTCTCTATAACCATGTCCCGACAAGAATCAGTGATATTCAATAGTTCTGTATGGGTGATACGGAGAAAGGTATACAGTGCCGCGCCCCGGAGGGTTCAGGGAGCCCCACCACCCGTAAATTCGACCTGCGCGACCTCTTTTTAAAATCATCTAGCTTGTTCCAGATCTGGTGGTGAGAGCGGGTAACATGGGCCATATCTTGTTTAAGCTCAGATATGTTGTAAGGATATGACCTTATATTCTTTAACCCTCGATGTGATGGCCTCTTAGACGTCTGGAGTGTGAACTTTTAGCCACAAGGTACATGCACACACAAGCAGTAGAAATTCACACTGTTTTATTATGAGGTTAACAAAAGTATATAAGGCAATGCATATGGGTGTAACTGACAAGTGTAAAAGGGCTCATTGGCTTAGGGGTAGGTTCCTGGGTGGGGTACGTAGGGGTGGTTAATACTTGACATAACATAATTGGATATAGCAGTTGCTAGGCAGATGTTATATACGTTGCATCAGACGGAACTTAACAAAGGATCTTTTAGTAACACACAGAAGTAGAAAAAGCAGGTTTCATCTAGTATAGAGCTGACCTTGGATGCCAGACCCACACAAGCCTGGTATCTGTATGAGAGACAAAGGCATCTAACACAGGGCAGCACGCATCCATTGCAAACACATAAGAGTTCATAAAGCATGTTTTAACCCTTCAATCCCCTCTTAGAATCATGATTATTATATGACATGATTCTTGAGTGAGGCTCCTTTCTTGTTTCTCCAGTTCTTGAGATATTGGACATAATCGTCGGGTCCCTCACTATCAGAGGAGGTGACAGGACTGGTGGTTATGTCATAATACATCAGGGCCTTATCAATGCCTAAAAGAATTAAAGTTATGAGTATAAATATGCTTATTTGCACAAGAGCCTGTTTCCAATTTTCAAACCACCCAAAATATTGGCTCCATGGGTTATCAATACCTGAATTTTTCTTAAGTTCTATGGATAAGGTTTCTAACTTGTTTATGGCTAAAGTAACCTTACCATTGGGACCAGTGTTGTCAGGAATATATGTACAACAGCCTTCCACCTTACTAATGTAAACACATGTACCGCCTTTTTCTGCTAGGATCATGTCAAGGGCCATTCTATTTTGGAATGTCATTTGGGAAGTGGCTTCTAGCTGTTCAGCTATACCTTTAAGAGCATCTTTGGTATCATTAACAAATCTTTGTTGATTATAATATATATAATTAATCCAGGCTACGTTTTTATTTACAGTTCAATGTATACGTGGGGGTCAAAGCTACCTCCTGGGAGTGCTCTTTTCTTTCGATTAGCAGGAGTATTAGAGGGAGGAGTGGGGTCATCGGTGATCATTAAAAAGGCTGAAAAAAAAACAATTTTCCTGTTCTAGGGGTATATTAAGGGGCACTGTACCTAGGTGGGGCCTAGATTTGTCACAGACATAACAGTTGCTTTTATTGTGTTTGTTAGCACTATACTTCATCCATTCCAACCAAAATTAATGTCAGAGAAACCAGTTTCAATAGCTAGGGTGTCTTCAAAGGTAGGGTTAGTAATAGCCACCATATCTTTAGAAGTGGCAATATGGGGCTTTAAAGGTTTGTTTTGGGGATATTTGCTATATCTATTTTTTGCAAATGATGGGCCATATTTCCAATCTACTCCTGTATTCCACCCCACAGCTTCCCAGGAATTACAATTAGATCCATAATATCTAATGTCATAGTACCATTCGTCAGTAACACAAATATATACTGTCTCAGACATTCCTGATTTCCTCCTTTGTTGTATATAATATTTGTCATCAGCAATTTTGGGGAACATAAAATAGTCAAGGATGTATGTGGCTACGTGTGTATTGGAGGAATTGTACCACAAGGTGGGGACCCCATCTGTTTGTGTGATGTCGACTTCACATATTGTGAGGTGAATGAGGGCCAGTAGGGCTATCGAGATAGTCCCCAGGATAAAGATAGGGGACAGGTTCCTCATCTTCTTCTGTTCTTCTTTCTTCGCTAGGTGGGAGGTCAGGGCTGTCTGCCCCGGTTCGTACCTCACTGGAATCACTTGCTTCCCTCTCTAGGTCTGGTCTAGGAACCTTTTTTACTCGGGATGCATGGATCCAGGTAGGACTTTCCTCTATCAGGACTGCTGTCCGGGTAACTGCTACGACCTCTGTCTCTGGACCATAGGTGAAGTCTCCTGGGCTCTTGTTCCTGGGGAGCACCTTCACCACGACTCTGTCTCTGACTTTAAAGGGGTGTGTAGGTTCCTGTGGATTCAAAAGGGTTTTTACAAACAACCTCATGTTCAATTTCATTCAGTTTTGTTATCAGGGACCTGACATACTCTTCTCTGATGAGTTCTAGATCTCCTTCCTGTATTACTAGTGGTTTCTTAGCCCAGGGTGTAGGAAAAGGGTCTACCCATTAGTATTTCAAAGGGTGAGTAACCTAGAGTCTTTTGTGGGGTATTCAAGATGCTGGTGTTTAGCTTTATTAGGGTTGTTCCTGAGGCAAGTGATGCATCTGCTAACATACTGGTCCACAAGTGATTTGGCATTAGTAACATAAAAATCATTGGTTAGTAGGAGGAGTGTTGTGGCTTCACCACGGTGACCAACACCACGGCACTGGGCAACGAGCAAAGGGGCACTGGACTGGGGTATACAGGGTTTCCCCTCTTTGCAGATTAATCCTGATTTAGGATTTTTTCTGCAGAATTGGGTAAGTCCAGTCGGAGAGATCAGTATTAGTCGCAGCAGCTTGAAGTTGAGTGAGCAGATGGACGTTGTCAAGGGAGGGACATGCTCTAGTGAGTGCAATGAGTTCTGCAGCTTGCGCGGACTGATAAGGTATTGGTAGGGTTTCCAACACAGTATCAGGGAGGGTGACAATGGCATAGCCAGCCTGGTATGTATTGTCATTGGGCCTACTACAGGAGCCGTTAACAAAAACTATGTCTGCGCCTGGTATGGGAACGGGAGACATGTCAAGTCTGGGAGAGGTTTCAGCTTCAATGGAAGCAGCACAGTCATGTAGGTCGGGTGGTTCATCCTCGGGACCTTTCAAGCCTAAAAGGGCATTGAGAATGGGTGCAGGGCCAGAAGAACTAGCAGTGTATTTAATGGTAAGGGTAGGGTTACTCAAAAGGAGTACTTCATATCCACTAAGGCGTTGTGCTGACATGTGCTGTGTGTGTAAGCCTTTAAGTATTGCCAGGACATCATGTGTGGTGTGGAGTACTGTGATGTGGCCTAAAGTGAGGGTAGTGGCCATTTCTGCAACCATTGCACAGGCTGCCAAAGCCCTGAGGCAGGCAGGCATACCTTGCACAGACACTGGCATGACTTTGGAAAAAAAATGCCACGGGGCGCAACTTCCCTCCATGAAACTGTGTGAGCACCCCCGCCATGGTTTTACAATTGTCCCTTGCATATAGATGGAAAGGTAGCACATAACTGGGGAGGCCAAGTGCCGGACTTTTTATCAACATACATTTTAAACTTTCATATGCAGTTAACATTTCTTGTGACCATTGTACAGTTTTAGGTTTGTCCTTCAGTGTGGCTTGTCTCAAAATGTTATCATAATAAGAGCAATCAGATATCCACTGTCTGCAGTAATTTACCATACCCAGGAAGGACAGTAGTTCCCTCTGGGTAGTTGGGGTGACCAGGCCCAATACAGACTGTATGCGTTGTGGACTGACTTTCCTCTCTCCCTGAGTGAGCACAAAACCTAAGTAATCAACATGCTTTTTACACCATTGCATTTTTATTTTGGACACCTTGTGTCCACATTCACAAAGCCAGTTTAGTAATGAAACATCATCCTCTCGGCAGGCCTCCTCAGTTTTACTACAGAGCAGCAGATCATCTGCATACTGTAGCAGGACTGAACCATGGTGAGGTTGCCAGGGCCTCAATGTGGCCCGGAGACAACAGGTGCGTCAATAATCTGCACCAGGTAAGTTGTTTACCCTCAAAAGAAAAGGCAAAAAGTAATTGTGTCTGTGAATCTACAGGTATGCTGAAAAGAAAAGGCATTCTTCAAATCAATTACAGAGAACGCAGCATCCGCAGGGATTGCAGAAATGAGTGAGTTTACATCTAGAACAATTGGTGCAATTGGGACAATTGGCTGATTGATCGCTCTGAGATTCTGTACAAATCTTATACTACCATCAGCTTTGGCAACAGGGTTCACAGGAGTACAGTATGGTGATACAATATGTCTGAGATACCCTGTTGTAAGAATTGCTGTATCATGGGGCGGAGACCTTCTATCTTTTCTGGTGAGAGGGGATACTGCATAGGTCAGAACACAAAACACTGGTTGTTGCACCGCTGTCCACTAAAAAGGGAATTTTACTTCCATTTATAATAAGTGGCAGCAGAGGTGAATCTTTACTATGACGGGAGAGTTGAATAAAGGCTGGGATACCCTCCTCCGGGCCCCGTCAGTGCGCGGGGTCTTTGGAATCTTCCCTGACTGCGGGGTTGGTTCTGTCTGTCAAAGCGTCTGGAGTTCTGATAGTTATGAGTGAGTGGGGAAGTGAGTAAGCTTTCTGAGTTAAGCAAAGGTAAGCCAGCGTCATCTGTCCAGCAGTCCTTAAACCTTTTCCAAAACGCAGTAACAGACTATGAAGGTTTCTGTTTACAAGCTACAGCGACAGGCAAAAAAAGACTTCCTTCATATGTGTATAGCTGCGTCCTTTGCAAGCTTTGCGCAAATAAGATATACAGCCATCGAGGGTAATAGTGGGCTTGGGACAGTGTTTTACTATTATCTAAACTCTGGGTTATTGGTGCTAGGGATAGAGCTAGTGGACGCACCCTCCAGCAGTGAAGCCGGAGGCGATCCCATTTAGTGTGAAAGGGTTACTGCTGCCAAGAGATTTGTGTCTCTGAGCGCAGGATACATTGGAATGCAAAGGGGGGAGGCGAGAGGGATTTTCAAAGATTTACAGTTCTCTGCAGTTTCGCTTCTGTGCTAAACTGACATTTTTTCTTAAATCTCCATATAGAAAGGGTAATTACTGCCTTCCCGTAGGAATGGGTCCTGTCCTGCTTTCTCTGTCCATCCCGCTAAATTATCCACCCATGGGTTAACTAAATAATACTCTGAGGTAGAGTTGCGGGCGACATACATCTTGCATGTCTCACCAGGGAGGGGCGGGGGATATGCAGTTTTTTACTCTGACTAGAGCCCATTGTCAGACAGTAATATAAATCAACAGTACAACTTTTAAAAGAAAATTATCTAAAATATACAACACTCTACTTATACATGCATCAGCTTAACCAGTTAATTAGTCATTGACAATATCACAATATTATCTGTATAATGAGAACATGAAATCTTTTGACGGGTACGCTTACCTTCGTACAAGATGTCAGAAAAATACAGCGTTTTAGACAGGAAGCAAGAAAAGTGTTTGAGTAAAGATATCTGGCAGACGAAAACTTACCAGCCGTCTGGACCAAATATAAGAACTTATCTCACTACAAACATACAAAAATATATAGGCGATCAAATCGGGGTATTCTCTACGTTACGTATAGACCCCAGGTCTATATTTTTAAGTATCCCAGATACTGACGTCTTTGGAGAATTGCGCTTGGACGCCTGGTCCTTTCTCAGACGTATCTTTAAGTCCCAGACATTAAAGATTCTATGGTATCCCTGATACCTGTTTTATGCTTTTACATAAAACTTCGTAATATTAAGTCCCGGACTTAAATATTACCTTGTCACGTGTTCCCGGAACACTGACACGGATTCAGCTTCAGTGTATGACCGCAATCCTGTATGGCAAAGACAGACAATAAATTCTCTATCCTTACCATTCAGGGACGATCACTGAATCCCGGACGAGCCCCCAGCTGTAAGGATATGACCTTATATTCTTTAACCCTCGATGTGATGGCCTCTTAGACGTCTGGAGTGTGAACTTTTAGCCACAAGGTACATGCACACACAAGCAGTAGAAATTCACACTGTTTTATTATGAGGTTAACAAAAGTATATAAGGCAATGCATATGGGTGTAACTGACAAGTGTAAAAGGGCTCATTGGCTTAGGGGTAGGTTCCTGGGTGGGGTACGTAGGGGTGGTTAATACTTGACATAACATAATTGGATATAGCAGTTGCTAGGCAGATGTTATATACGTTGCATCAGACGGAACTTAACAAAGGATCTTTTAGTAACACACAGAAGTAGAAAAAGCAGGTTTCATCTAGTATAGAGCTGACCTTGGATGCCAGACCCACACAAGCCTGGTATCTGTATGAGAGACAAAGGCATCTAACACAGGGCAGCACGCATCCATTGCAAACACATAAGAGTTCATAAAGCATGTTTTAACCCTTCATATGTCATGAAACATTTCTCCTGCCCTTTGTTCAGTTTGCAGGACACAATGCGTAAGCTGAGTCAGTTGTTTATTTATATCTTCTGTCTGGGCTTTAATTAGGGGCCCCATAGCCTTACGTATTGCCCCCACCATGTCATCATATGTAACAGGTACTGCAGGTGTAAAAAGTACATGATCTGCGGTCCGCGCAGTTGGAGCAGATTCAATAGTTGCTGCAGGCATCACAGCCTCCGCTGTCAGTGTTTCTGAAGAGGAGGAGGAGGAGGGGGAAGCCGCCGCTGGTACCACCGCGTCCAGCGCCATTTTAAGTTCCAGGCATCGCTTTTCCTTTTCCCGCTTTTGCTCTTTTTTCGAGAGCATAGCAAGGGCTAAATAGCGGTCCATGGTGGGCAGGGGGCTTCCACTAGTGGCGTGGGGGAGAAGACCGGGCCGTAATGGAGGTGTTACAACCTTTTAAAAGTGTTTTCCCAGCGGGCGGCAGCGGAGCTCTCTCCACACGCTTCTAGTGCATCGCAGCCGGAACCGGAAGTCCGAATTCGGAAAGCAGCTATCTTAAGAGCAAGGTGTACCTTCTTCCAAATAACTCTGAGACGGGAGGTTAAGGTCAAACAAGAAGCTGGATAATGAGGAGTAAAGGAATTGGCTCTAGGGTGAAAGCCCAGGACCGAAAAGAATGGAGACTCTTTGGTGGATGAATGGCAAGAGTTATTGTAGGCAAACTCGGCCAGAGGAAGAAAATCTGACCAATCGTTCTGAAGTTTGGCAGTATAAAGACGGAAATATTGTTTCAGTGACTGATTCACACGTTCAGTCTGCCCGTTACACTGTGGATGGTATCCAGATGTTAAACAGAGTTTTATGTTTAACGAGGCACAAAAACGATTCCAAATACGGGCAATAAACTGTGGTCCCCGGTCTGAGACTATATCCACAGGTAAACCATGGAGCCTGAAGACATGGCAGAGGAACAGAACTGCCAAAACTTGAGCGGAGGGTAATCGGGGAAGAGCAGTGAAGTGGGCCATTTTGCTAAAACAGTCTACAACTACCCAAATCACCTGGAACCTGGATGAAAGAGGAAGATCCACCACGAAATCCATAGAAATATGTGACCATGGCCTGAGTGGAATTGCAAGAGGCATGAGTTGCCCGACCGACAAGGATCGGGATACTTTGTGCTTAGCACAATCTTGACAGGAAAGGACAAATTCCCTAACATCCTTAGAAAGATTAGGCCACCACACCGAGCGAGAGATTAACTCCAAGGTCTTAGCAATACCTGGATGGCCAGCAACCTTGCTATTATGAAACTCTGCGAGGACACTGCCTCTCAAGAACTCAGGAACGAAGAGACGATCAACAGGAGTATCACTTGGAGCCCGCTGTTAAACCTGGACGAGCTGTGTGAACAAATCCTGTGTGAGGCCGGCCCGGATGACGGATGTTGAAACAATGGGAGTTGCGGAAAAGTGGTTATTGTGAGCCGGAAGAAAACAATGAGACAGGGCATCGGCCTTGGTGTTCTTAGAACCGGGCCTGTAGGTGATGAACTTGAATCGTGTAAAAAACAGCGCCCAACGCGCCTGCCGAGCATTTAGCCGCTTTGCTGATTCAATATACTGTAGATTCTTGTGGTCAGTGAACACAGTAATGATATGCTTAGCTCCTTCAAGCCAATGCCTCCACTCCTCAAAAGCCCATTTGACTGCCAGCAACTCTCGATTACCAACATCATAGTTGGATTCTGCGGAGGATAATTTCCTGGACATGAAAGCACAAGGGTGTAACACCAGAGACTTGGGGTCTTACTGAGAAAGAATGGCTCCCACTCCAACCTCTGAGGCGTCCACCTCAACAATAAAGGGAAGATCAGGGTTGGGGTGTCTGAGAACTGGAGCTGATAAGATCCTGAAACACAGCAGGAGCGTTAGACAGACCGAACGGCATCACAAGATATTCGTAATGTCCGGACTTTGTACTGAAAGCCGTCTTCCACTCATCCCCAGATCTTATTCGGATGAGGTTGTAGGCTCCTCTGAGATCGATTTTAGAGAAAATAACCGCAGTGCGGAGCTGATCAAACAACACCGAAATCAACGGCAAGGGGTAGGTGTTTTTAATCTTATTCAAGGCCCGATAGTCTATGCATGGCCTTAGAGATCCGTCCTGCATTTAATGGAGATTTTGAGGGTCTAATAAACCCCTTCTTCAGGCTTTCCTGCACATAATCATCCATGGCCTTAGTCTCGGGCCCAGATAGTGCATAAAGTCTCCCTTTTGGCAGAGTCGCACCAGGGACAAGGTCAATGGTGCAGTCATATGACCGGTGGGGCGGCAGGATATTAGCGTTACCCTTAGAGAAAACATCAGCAAAATCCTGATATGCTGAAGGTATGAGTTCCGGAGTGACAGCCGCGACCCGGACTGGACGAGACATACATCCTTTAACACACCCCACCGGGAAATTTCCCCAGACCGCCAATCTATGGTGGGATTAGGAAGGGCAAGCCAGGGGTGACCTAAGACGACAGGCACAGCCGGACAATGGGTGAGGAAAAACTACGTTTTTTCAGAATGTAATGCCCCTACTGTCAATTGTACTGGGGGGGGTTCGATGGGTTATTAGAATGCATGGACTATGCAGTCCATGCATAGTGATAGGTCTATCCATTTGAAGCTGTGGAACCCCTAGAGCCTGAGTCCAAGCACGATCCATAAAGTTCCCGGCAGCTCCACTATCAATGAAGGCTGAAATAAATTAACTGAGATTTCCTGAAGAAATTTTTACAGGAACTAACAAGGAATCATTTGAGATTAACTGCAGACTCAAGTGAACCCCCTCACAATTCACTTGGTCAGAGCGTTTCCCTGTTTATTTGGGCAGTTACGCGCAACATGTCCCTTGCCACTACAATATAAGCAGAGCCCAGAATTTAGCCTTCTGGCTCTCTCTTCTGGGGACAGCCGGGAGAGACCCACTTGCATGGGTTCCTCCACGTCTTCAGGGAGAGCATGCACACATGGACTAGACCTGAAATTAGCCCCTCTTTCAGCCCTCCGCTCTCAGAAACGGTGATCAATCTTGATAGCAAGCTCCATGAGCTTATCTAAAGTCTCCAGAACTGGGTACTGAATGAGACTATCCTTGATTACTTCCGACAGACTGAGGCGAAACTGACTGCACAGGGCAGGATCATTCCAGCCACAGTCGTTCGACCAATGGCGAAACTCTGTACAATACGCCTCAGCGGGATTTTTACCTTGTTTAAGTGCACGTAGGTGGCTCTCGGCCGACGCTTCCCTATCTGGGTCATCATACATAAGACCTAATGACTTAAAGAAGGCATCTACTGTTAGCAAGGCTGCCTCATCAGATTTCAACCCAAAAGCCCAGGTTTGTGGATCGCCTTGAAGCAGAGACATCACAATGCCCACCTGCTGAGACTCTGTACCTGAGGACCGGGGCCTTAAACGAAAATAAAGTTTACAGCCTTCCTTAAAGTTAAAGAAATATTTTCGGTTACCCGAAAAGCGGTCAGGAAGGTGCATCTTAGGCTCAGGAATCATACCCGGGGAGGCTCGTAAAAGATCTTCCTGTGACCTCACCCGAAGGGAAAGATCCTGCACCATCTGAGTGAATTCCTGAATCTGATTGGCTAAAAGCTGGCTGTAATTCTGTCCTAGTACTGCCAGATTCATGAGGACAGAATTTCAAGGACACCCTGGTTTGAGTATCAGATTTAGTTTGTTTTTTGTTTGGTTTTTGGGCCGGTGATAATGTTACGTTCTCTGTGCTCTGAACGTAAGATTCTGAGTGGGTAAGTCCCGGGCACAGGAACGTGATGCTGTACTAAGAGGGAAGTTCAGCAGCAACCCCTAGGACCCTAACTCCGTTGTTCCACCGCGTGGTCAGTCTACGCATGCAAGACTATGTTTTCTTGGGCCCGCGGCAGCCGTGTTTGAAGGGCAGATTAAGTCTGTCCACCTCTGATGCCCCCCGGCCTTAAGGTCTTAATTGGAGACAAGACGTAAACTGAGAAGGGGTGAGAACAAGGGGACCTCTAACTAAATAAAACACAGAGCTAGGGGCTACTACAGAACTCAAACAAAATGTATGTGTGGCACAGCCGCCAATGGAAAAAGAGAACAAAGGTAACTCTTTCCACGCCCTACGCGGCACCTTCGTGTACCGGGGAGGATAGCTAGGGCGGAAAACATCCGCAAAAGCACCTGCAACAAGCATAACGAAAATACTACGGCCGCTACTCACAACACCGGGGGGAACTACAGCAGGTGCACGAGAACCCCAACATCACATACACTGGTTTCTACTGACTGGAGGACTGGAAGGACTCCAACGACAGACTTCTGAACACCAGGACACAGGACCACTGGAACCAGGTAGACCAGATCACAGAACACCAAACAGGGAATTCTCCAGAGCAGGAACAGCTCACAGGAAGCTATCACCAGCGTCTGTGTAAGGCACTGAGGGAGAATATAACAGGTATCTGCACCAATCACTGCAGAGAACTTAATTTGATAATGTCATGCAGCTGCCCTGCTGCACAACCACACGCTGACAGGTGATAATTAATTATATGGCAACGGGGAATGCGGCCCGTCTGTGGCATCCCCGTTGCCAAGGGCTCAGCGGCTTAGTGCGCACAGCGTCATGGCGTTGCCAGGCGCCGTGCGGGAGCAGGAGCTGCCGTGCCTAACACTGTGGTGTACCTGTGCTGTGTTAGGAGTGCTGTCCTGGCTGTCACTGGTGTTTCATGTGCTGCAGCTGTACATGGCTGTTGCTGTCCTGGCTGTCACTGTGTTGTAAAGGGTGTAAGGGCACTGTCCTCCTGTATGCTGGAAAATATAGGAGTGCTGCTGTTCAAATAAGATTACACTGGCCCTGTATGCTATAAAATTAAGCGGTACAGTTGTTAAAAATTAAAATCACACTGCTGTATGCTGTAAAATATAGGGGTGCTGCTGGCTATGTATGTTGTTAAACTTCAGGGGTGCAGTTGTTAAAAATTAAAAGCACACTGCTGTATGCTGTAAAATATAGGGGTGTTTCTGTTCAAATAACAATACACCGGTCCTGTATGTTGTAAATATTCAGGGGTGTAGTTAAAAATTAAAAGCACACTGCTCCTGTATAATGTAAAATGTAGGGGTGTTGATGTTCAAATAACATTACACTGGTCCTGTATGTCAGAAAAATTCAGGGGTGCAGTTGGTAAAATTAAAAGCACACTTCTGTATGCTGTAAAATATAGGGGTGTTGCTGGTCAAATAACATTACACTGCCTTTCTATGCTGTAAGTATACAGGGGTGCTGTGAAAAAAAAGGGGCACTGTTCTGTGTGCTGTAATAATAAAGGGTGCTGTCCTGTGAAATGGAGAACAATTTGGAGGAAAAAATTGTGCAAGATCAGGAACCACTTGCAGTTCCTAGTGCTGAAGCTGCTGCTGCCACCAGTCATGACATTGCCGATTTAATTCCATCAACTTCATCTGCTAAGGCAGATGCCCAATGTTATAGATGGCGTGTAAAATCCAAGAAGCAAAAATTAATAATCAGAAGAATAAAAAAAAATTATCTGACGAGAAACGTAAAATTGCCAAAATTTGCAATATGCTATTCACGACACGAAGTGGCAAGGTAAGGCTAAGGCCTTGGCCTATGTTCATGACTGGTGGCTCAGCTTCTCATGAGGATGGAAGCCTTCCAACCTCTCGAATAAAATTAAGCTTGTTAAAGCACAGGAAAACACATCTGTGCGTTCAGAGATATCGCAAATACCCAAGGAGAGTCCAAGTGTGTCCGCGGTTGCGATGTCTAGGCCTGACCTTCCCAAGACTGTATGGAAAGAGGATACTACCACCATTTGCACGCCCCCTGCAAGTGCTGGGAGGAGCACCACCAGTCCAGTTGCTGATATTGAGATTGAGAATGTCACTGTAGATCAGTGATTTTCAACCTTTTTTAACTCGCGGCACACCGAACAATATTTTAAAATTGCCAAGGCACACCATCAGTTCCCCACAGGAATAAAAAAAAAAAACACACATTGGCCCTCATAGTAAAAAAAAATCCATACGTACATTGGCCTACACAGAAAAAACAATCACATTGCTCCCCACATAAATCCTATTGCTCCCCACACGAATTATTCACATTGTTCCTCCCATAAATCCTTATTCTCCCCACATGAATTCTATTGTTCCCCACAGGAGAACTAAAATAACAAATATTAGCCCCTACCGGTCAGCTGTCCTCCTCCCTGTCCCTCAGTGGTGGGGGTTGTTCATAGTGGAGTGCTGCGAATACCGAGCAGCGGGTGGTCGGGCAGGTGTGGAAGTGGGTGAGCAAGGAAAGCTGTGTATGCAGGCAGGAAATGGAAGATGTGTATGCAGGCAGGTGAGATGACTGGGTGGTGAGACGCGGCGGCGTGACCTATGATATCACACCGCCGCGTCTTCAAGGCATACGTCACGCCCAGAGCACTACTGAACCTCTAAGAAGAGCCCGGTCCAACAGTTCATTCTGAAGGTACAGGAAGCTGCTCTGGCTCCGTGGCACACCTTGCAACTGGTCGCGGCACACTAGTGTGCCACGGCACACTGGTTGAAAAAGCCTGCTGTAGATGTACAAAAGGATGAGCAGGATATTGGTGTAGCTGGCACTGAGGAGGAAGTTTATGATGAGGATTCTGATGGAGATGTGGTTGGTTTGAATAAGGCACCAGTGGAGACAGTTGTTGTCCATGGGATGAGAAAGTACATTGACATGCCTGGGAAAAATACAAGAAAGCCACCTCTTCGGTGTCAAATTATTTCTCCACAAATGTGGTCAACAGGTGTCAAGCCATATGTTGCCTTTGTCAATCTGTAATAAGTCGGGGTAAGGATGTTCACCACCTAGGAACATCCTCCCTAATACGTCACCTGCTGCGCATTAATCCAAAGTCATTGTCAAGTTCAGAAACTTTGGGTAATAGCGTAAGCTAAATCCTAAATCCCTAAATCCCTTCTTCCTGTTGTACCTAAGCTCCTGCAATCCACACTAGCAACTACCTCAATGTCAATTTCCTCCTCAGTCAGGAACATCAGTAGTCCTGCAGGCCATGTCACTGGCATGACTGACGAGTCCTCTCCTATCTGGGATTCCTCTGGAGGATCCTTGAGTGTTATGCCTACTTCTGCTGCCGCCGCAGCTGTTGTTGCTTTTGGGAGCCAATCGTCATCCCAGAGGGGAAGTCAGAAGACCACTTGTACTACTTCAACTAAGCAATTGACTGTCCAACAGTCCTTTGTGAGGAAGATTAAATATGACAGCAGTCACCCTGTTGCAAAGCGGATAACTGAGGCCATAACAACTATGCTGGTGGTAGACGTGCGTCCGGTATCCTCCATTAGTGAAGTGGGATTTAGACAGCTGATGGACATTCTGTGTCCCCGATACCAAATTCCGTCTAGATTCCACTTCACTAGGCAAGCGATTCCCGGACTGTACAGGGACATTAAGAAAAGTGTCCTCAGTGTCCTGAAAAATGAGGTTGTACCTAATATCCACTTAACGTGCGTAATGTGTACTAGGGCAGACTAAGAACTACATGACTGTGACAGCCCACTGAGTAGATGTATTGCCTCCCGCAGCAACAACAGCGGCGGCACCAGCAGCATCATCTCACAAACGCCAACTCGTTCCTAGGCAGGCTATGCTATGTATCACCGGTTTCCATAAGAGGCACACCACCGACAACCTCTTACGGAAACAGAGGGACATCATCACACAATGGCTTACACCACTTAGAATCTCCTGGGGATTTGTGATATCTGACAACGCCGCAAATATTGTGCGTGCATTACATCTGGGCAAATTCCAGCATGTCCCATGTTTGGCACATACAATTAATTTGGTGGTGCAGAATTTTTTTTTAAACGACAGGGGCGTGTAGGAGATGCTGTCGGTGGCCCAAAAAATTGTGGGCCACTTTCGACATTCAGCCACTGTGTGCCAAAGACTGGAGCGCCAGCAAACACTCCTGAACCTGCCCTGCCATCACCTGAAGCAAGAGGTGGTAAGGAGGGGGAATTCAACACTCTATATGCTTCAGAGGATGGAGGAGCAGCAAAAGGCCATTCAAACCAACACATCCACCTACGATACAGGTAAAGGAGGGGGAATACATCTGACTCAAGTGCAATGGAGAATGATTTCCGTGTTTTGCAAGTTTCTCAAACCATTCAAACTTGCCACACGTGAAGTCAGTTCAGACTCTGCCAGCCTAAGTCATTCCCCTCATCAGGCTTTTGCAGAAGCAGCTGGAGAAATTGAAAGAGGAGCTAAGATGGAGCGATTCCATTAAGTATGTGGGACTTATGGATGGAGGGTTTATATCTAAAGAAGCCTTAATGTGTGGCGCACTCTTTTTTCTTTATGTTCCATGAATAAATGAAGACATAACTTTTATTTTTTTTATTTAAGATAGATTTTTCTATAGGCATGACATAAGGCAATTGATTGTCAGCCTAGAAAGACAAAAAATTAATGAAATAATTTATATACCAGCACTACCTATGTATGGGTATATGGGTAGAGCAATAATTGATATAAGCAAGTGAAATATAAAAGGTATTTAAACACAGGTTTTATTTATCAAATTTATGAGATCCTTTCACAACGGGATTGTGATCTCAGAAAAATCCCTGCAGAGCGTTACTACTGCATACAACCTAAGTGCTCCCTGCAGAGTATTACTACTGCATACAACCTAAGTGCTCCCTGCAGAGCGTTACTACTACATACAACCTAAGTGCTCCCTGCAGAGCGTTACTACTGCATACAACCTTTTGGCCACCGTGCTCGATTCTAGGTTTAAAGCCTACGTTGCATCTCTCTTTCCGGACACAAGTCTGCAGAGGTGGAAAGACCTGCTGGTGAGAAAATTGTCAACTCAAGCGGAACGTGACCCGTTAACAGCTCCTCCTTCATTTTCTCCAGCAACTGGGGCTGAGAGGAAAAGGATAACATTTCCGAGCCCACCCACTGGACACAAAAGTAATAATACAAGTGACACATTAACAGGAAATTGTTTCTGTCACCATAGCGACAATTATCTGGAAATAAGAGAATACACAGACATATAAAAAGACTCAACGGAAATCTTTTGTTTTTAAACGACTTTATTTCATATCTTTAATACACAGATTTTTCTCTATATTTTAAACTTAAAAAATACTTTACTCTGCACAACATGGATAAAATATCCTTAAAGCACAGAAACAATACAAGTTACATTATAGTATTGCAGGTAAGTAAAACAGATACATATGAGGAGAGCCAAAACCCTATGGGGGGTCATTCAGACCCAACCGCAATAGCGGCCCGCAGCAGTTTGCTGGTGGTGGCAATATACACGTGCGCAGCGGCCGCGCAGACACACATTGTGGCCGCATCCCTGAGGCGTTAACTCGGGCGGGCCAGGACCATTTTCCAGGGGCTGCGTGATGTCACATCTGCGTTCATCTCTGATTAACCCCCTATAAGCTTCCAGAGTGCATCTCATATCTCATCTTTTCCAAGTTACTACAAATGATGCGAGATCGGTAGCAGCACTACTTTCAGGATTATTACACAGAACACACATAAAGGCTGACACAGCAAATAACAGTAACACATACAAGGGATTAATTAGAAATAAGGAAGTATAATCATCATTAAGTCTAATTATCAACTAGTTCTGTGCGGGACCCATACACCTCTTTACTGCCTCCAGCAGCCTCTGGTACTGCACTGTGACCACCTGCCCTGTCTCCCCAGACTACTGCCACCCGCCCTGTCTCCATCACTACTGCCACCACCCCCTCCCACTACTGCCACCCACCCCAGTCTCCCCCAACTGCATCCGCTGTCTCACCCCACTACTGGCACCGCCCTTTCTCCCCCAATACTGCCACGTTTCTCCCCCACAACAGCATTTGCCGTGTCTCCCCCCACTACTGCCCTGTCTCCCCTCTGACACCTTAGCGCTGCTTGGTTACAATATTACCCACAGACAGTGCCTCCGGCAGCCCCCACTACAGCACTAGTGCCAACATCCTGTCTCCCCCTCTGACATCTCTGAACTTCTTGGGGATTCTTGGTACTGCTGGTAACAGTTCTTCATCTGCAGGTGGAAATAAGAAAGCAGGGCAGTGAGGAGGCAGAAGTTGCTTCTGGTACCATGGACCCTGGTCATGTAGGGCTGGGAGAGTCAGTAAGATTATGTAATAGTCACCATCTTACAGGCAGCCGGTGAAGGGAGCAGAGAATGGGTATTATGTGGCAGGAACGGGCAGGTTAGGTAACAGCCTGGCTGCTGCATTCTATACAAGCTACAACCGGTGCAATTCTTTTGCTGGGAGACCCAGGTAGAGGACATTGCAGTAGTCTATGCGTGATGATACAAGTACATGTGTGACTGTAGGTAGATCTTCTGAGGGAATTAAGTGCTGGAGTCTGGCTATGTTCCTCAGATGAGGATCTGATTGTGGCTGATACCTGATGTCTAAGTGTCACTCCACAATCCAGGACACCAAGATTCTGCACAGGATCAGCATTTTGTAACTCTAGCTTCTATCATAAGGACCTATTTCGCCAGGACTGTCACAGCCAACTGGCATCACCCATACCTGGAGCTCAGCTAGACAACCATTTAGGATTGGTACTGGGTTCTCAGTACCTGGAGCAAAAGACAGGTCATCTGTATAGCAGTGGTAGATGAGGACATGACATCTGATTATTTCACTGTGGTAACATGTATATTGCAAAAAGCATAGGAGATAGGATAAGAACCTTGAAGAACAACGCATGGCAATGATAACTATACTCCAGAAGATTAAAATGGTTCCTCACCTGAGTGATGTCTATTGTGTGTAACAAGAGCTGATTTATTTCTCAGAATATAGAAATGGCTTCTCACCTGTGTGAGTTCGCTGATGTCTAACAAGATGTGATTTTTGGATAAAACATTTCCTGCACTCAGAGCAAGAAAACAGCTTCTCACCTGTGTGACTTTTCTGATGTATAACAAGATGTGATTTACTTACACAACATTTCCCACACTCAGAGCAAGAAAACAGCTTCTCACCTGTGTGACTTCTGTGATGTATAACAAGATCTGATTTGTGTGCAAAACATTTCCCACACTCAGAACATGGAAATGCCTTCTCGCCTGTGTGACTTCTCTGATGTGTAACAAGTTGTGATTTCTGTGTGAAACATTTCCCACACTCAGAACATGGAAATGGCTTCTCACCTGTGTGACTTCTGTGATGTCTAACAAGATCTGATTTCAGTGCAAAACATTTCCCACACTCAGAGCAAGAAAATGGCTTCTCACCTGTGTGACTTCTGTTATGTATAACAAGATGTGATTTGTGTGCAAAATATTTTCCACACTCAGAACATGGAAATGGCTTCTCACCTGTGTGACTTCTGTTATGTCTAACAAGAACTGATTTGTGTGCAAAACATTTCCCACACTCAGAACATAGAAATGCCTTCTCACCTGTGTGACTTCTCTGATGTCTAACAAGTTGTGATTTCTGTGTAAAACATTTCCCACACTCAGAACATGGAAATGCCTTCTCACCTGTGTGACTTCTCTGATGTGTAACAAGTTGTGATTTCCATGTAAAACATTTCCCACACTCAGAGCAAGAAAATGGCTTCTCACCTGTGTGACTTCTGTTATGTATAACAAGATGTGATTTGTGTGCAAAATATTTTCCACACTTAGAACATGGAAATGGCTTCTCACCTGTGTGACTTCTGTTATGTCTAACAAGAATTGATTTGTGTGCAAAACATTTCCCACACTCAGAACATGGAAATGCCTTCTCACCTGTGTGACTTCTCTGATGTGTAACAAGTTGTGATTTCTGAGTAAAACATTTCCCACACTCAGAACATGGAAATGCCTTCTCACCTGTGTGACTTCCCTGATGTGTAACAAGTTGTGATTTCTGTGTAAAACATTTTCCACACTCAGAGCAAGAAAATGGCTTCTCACCTGTGTGACTTCTGTTATGTATAACAAGATGTGATTTGTGTGCAAAATATTTTCCACACTCAGAACATGGAAATGGCTTCTCACCTGTGTGACTTCTGTTATGTCTAACAAGAACTGATTTGTGTGCAAAACATTTCCCACACTCAGTACATGGAAATGCCTTCTCACCTGTGTGACTTCTCTGATGTGTAACAAGTTGTGATTTCTGTGTAAAACATTTCCCACACTCAGAACATATCAGTGGCCTTTCACTTACCTTACCTGTGTGCTGGTTAATAGGCTTTGTGTTCTGTGTAAAACATTTGGCATCTATAGAACAGGGAAACACTGTATCTACTGTCAGAGCTGTACCAGATGCCCCAATATCAGAGTGATCAGGAGAACATTTCCCAGGATCAGAGGGATCAGCTGATAGAGCTGGATGTATAATTGGGGTAATGGGGTTAGCTCCTGGAGAATCCTGTCTACTGTCATTATCTCTTATGTCACAATCTGGGGATAACAGATGTCCTTCTGAGATATTCCTGCTTGTGTGTCCATCTGCTGGAAATAAAATACATTATGGAAATGTCACATTTTCTGTAACAATATTAATCTTGTAAACAATAGGAGAAGACGACGCTCTGGGACACTTAATTGTTAATGTGTGTATATAATAAAACATAACTTTTAATGAAGGCTGTTTAATATTGTGTCTCAGACTATCATTGTGTCCACCGTCCTGAGAACACTCACAATAACAAATGTAATATTATAATAAGACTCAGATATAGCTCTCTCTTGTACTGGTAACTAACCATGAAGTATAAATGGAGATGTAGTCACTCGCCAAGTCCTATGTCAGCACCAATGTAAAACAATGGATGGGGAACATATCGTATGAATTGGAGATTCTAGATGAACAATAACATCAGTTATATGAGCTGATGGATCAGAGAAATGTCTCCTAACGTTACTCCTGGAAGCATTGGTAAGGTAGCATTCCTTTACATGTGTGCTCATACGCTGGTAAGCCTGTACATGTGTTACTCACCCTTATATAAGAGGTATATTGCTACAGCAGAGTAGGTGTGTGGAACAAGGTACTTTACATGCAATACACCATATGATACGCTGCAATCATCATCATCTGCTAGGTTATAATCTACTTTCTCTACTCCGCTGACAGGACACTGAGCTCCTGAGGGTGCTGATTGAAAGCCTACGAGGCGACTGCTTACTCCCGTAGCATGGGCGCCACCACCTAATAAAGCTAGAAGAAAGAAAAGTGGTGAGTACAGCGCTGGCATCCCGGTTAGCAGGTCACCGGAGGAAATGGCGGCACAAGGGTGGGAACGCAGCTCTGACAGGCTGCACTCCAGGAAGGCTCAGCAACACACAGTGTAGGTGCTTTGAGGGGCGTCCTGAGCCAGCGCGGATAAACCCTACACTGGTCACGCAACTAACAGGGGTTAATCTCCCTGTTAGCATTAAAATCCTCAGGCCAGTATAAACAATTAGTGCGGGAAGCCGCTCAACATTACAAGGGGCGGGGCTTCCTCTCAGTGCAGATCCAGCACTCACCAGCGCCATTTTCTCCCTGCAGATCATAGGAACTAGGACACTGACAGGGAGCGCTGACCTCCCTATTAAGGTCAGTCAGCACCGGGCTTTTATCATAATAACTGTCTACAGGGGCGCTGTGTGGCTGGCTCCTTATACTCTGTGACTCTCTGAAGGTACTCTGGGGGAAACTGTGTCTGACATTTTCCTATGTGTGTGTGTGTGTGTGTGTGTGTGTGTGTGTGTGTGTGTAAGTGTGTATATGCACATTACCATGTCTAAAGACTCTGTGTCCTGTGTTGCAGAGGGGTGGTCTTCTGTTTGCCGGCGGTCGGGCTCCCGGCGCTCAGTATACCGGCGCCGGGAGCCCGACAGCCGGAATACCGACAGTTATTTTCCCTCGTGGGGGTCCACGACCCCCATAGAGGGAGAATAAAATAGTGTGGCGCGCATAGCGCGCCACCGTGCCCGTAGCGTGGCGAGCGCAGCGAGCCCGCAAGGGGCTCATTTGCGCTCGCCAAGCTGTCGGTAAGCCGGCGGTCGGGCTCCCGGCGCCGGGATGCTGGTCGCCGGGAGCCCGACCGCCGGCCAGCCGTAGTGAACCCGTTGCAGAGTGTGCATCTTCTCCTGAGGAGTCTATTCCATGTACTCAGGACTGCAATGTGCTGTCTCAGCCTTCTGAATCCGAACCCCCATGGGTGGATACTTTAAGGGGAATGATATCCCAGATTTCAACAAGGATGTCACATACTGAGAAAGAGACGCAGTTTTTGAGACAATCTGTAGTGGGTTTGAAGTATTCAGCTCCCACTACTTCATCTAAAACCTCACCTACATACCCAAAAAAAGTACACTTGCCCAGATAATGCAAGCTGACACTGATACCGACTCTGATACAGGGGGACGGTGATGGGGATATGCAGGGGGGATGCATCCCTTGCTAAAGGGGTGCAGCTAATGACTTAAGCCAATAGGGATGTTTTGCATATTTCTGAGAAGGTTCCGGAACAAGTAGAGGAATCTTATTTTACAGTAAATAAGAAATCCTCACTTACCTTCCCTGTTTCGAAGGAGTTAAACTCCTTGTTTGAAAAATCCTGGGAAAACACAGAGAAATAATTCCATATCCCTAGAAGAATTCTCATTGCTTTCCCTTTCCCTGAAGAGGACAGGAAGAAGTGGAAAACACCACCTATGGTAGACGCTTCTGAATCTAGGCTGTCTAAAAAGGTGGTTTTACCTGTCCCTGGTTCAACCGCCATAAAGGAGCCGGCTGATCGCAAGATTGAGACTACTCTCAAATCACTATACACTACTACAGGCATGGCTTTAGGGAACACTATTGCTTATGCATGGATTTCTAAAGCCATAGTAAAGTGGTCAGGCACATTACTAGAGGACTTAGATTCTATGGATAGGAGTGACATTGACTTGTTTTTATGTCACATACAGGATTCTGCAGGTTTCATGGTGGAGGCCATGAAGGACATTGGCCTGCCACTTCCATGGCTCTCTCGGCACGCAGAGGACTTTGGCTACGCCAATGGACTGTGGATGAAGAATCCAAGAAAAGTGTGGAGAACCAGGTCAGGCACTATTTGGGAAAGCATTGGATGCGTGGATTTCCACGGCGACCGCGGGTAAGTCGACATTTCTTCCCTCCGCAGCAGCTTCAGCTAGAAAATCTTATCCTACACCTACACTGCAGTCCTTTCGAGCCACAAAATTTAAAAAATCCAAACCCCCTCCCACCTTCTTTAGAGAAGGTCGGGGAAGATCTAAAAAACCTGCACCAACAGGTTCCCAGGAACAGAAACCAGGTTCTGCTTCCTTCAAATATTGAGCATGATGGTGGACCTCTCAGCCTGGAGATCAGGCAGGTGGGAGCGAGACTGAAAGATTTCAGTCACGTCTGGGCGTCATCATGCCTAGACCTCTGGGTGACGGATATTGTTAGAAAAAAAAGCAATTGTTTCCCCAGCACCCTGAATGGATAACAGTAACCAGATATAAATCCCACATGATAATGCTCCATGTGGCATGTCACCTCCTCCTAATGCAGAAACCTCTCTGCCTCTCACAACAGACATATAGATTGGTAAATGCTCAATTAGCTTAGTGATATCATTCAGGTGCTCGAAAGGAAGGGGTATTTCTGAGCAAGAAAAAAAAGCAATTGTTTCCCCAGCACCCCAATCTGGGTCTAATATTAACCAGCAAATATGTGTAACGAAGATCTCTGAATTCTATTATCATGTGGGATTTATATCTGGTTACTGTTATCCATTCAGGGTGCTGGGGAAACAATTGCTTTTTTTTCTTGCTCAGAAATACCCCTTCCTTTCGAGCACCTGAATGATATCACTAAGCTAATTGAGCATTTACCAATCTATATGTCTGTTGTGAGAGGCAGAGAGGTTTCTGCATTAGGAGGAGGTGCAGGCCCTGACATGCCACATGGAGCATTATGGGGTTGCTCCAAGGTAGGTAGCTCTTAGCTTAGACATATTTTAGTAAGGAGCCATTATCATGTGGCTCCTTGCTGGTTAATATTAGACCCAGATTGGGGTAATGGAGGTGTGAGGTGTGGTGCCCCTGGACTGGCTGAGCTGGATGGCTTTAGTGTGGCATACCTTTACATTCTATTAACACTTTTCACTTATTAATTTTCTAACACTATTTCTCTATTTTAATTACATTTCATGTTTGTATCACCCCCTCTATAGCTTCGGCTTCCTAAATACTAATTTATTAACACTATAGTTTTTTACACTGGTATGCCACGCTGGGCCTTCTGGCTCATTCTGGTGTTTTGGGGTGCCACACCCTGCACCTAGATATAGCGCTAGGGACCCCAAATATACAGAGAGGCCTTGATGCGGCTTTGGGGCTTAACCACACATTTGCGCAAATATGTGTAACGAAGATCTCTGAATTCTATTATCATGTGGGATTTATATCTGGTTACTGTTATCCATTCAGGGTGCTGGGGAAACAATTGCTTTTTTTTCTTGCTCAGAAATACCCCTTCCTTTCGAGCACCTGAATGATATCACTAAGCTAATTGAGCATTTACCAATCTATATGTCTGACGGATATTGTTACCCAGGGGGACAGACTGGAGTTTCAGGAACTCCCATCTTACAGATTCTTCAAATCAGGCTTACCAGCGACGCTGACAGAAAGTGCTATTCTACAGGAAGCCATCCAAAAATTGGTACGAACAAATGTCATTGTTTCAGTTCCACCTCACCCAAAAACCAAGGGTTATTACTCAAACCTGTTTGTGGTACTGAAACCAGATGGTTCGGTAAGGCCTATATTGAACCTGAAGTCGTTGAACTCCTACTTGAGGGTTTTCCAATTCAAGATGGAGTCTCTGAGAGTGGTTATCTCAGGTCTGGAGGAGGGGGAATTCCTAGTATCCCTAGATATCAAGGATGTGTACCTTCATATTCTCATCTGGCCGCCTCACCAGGCCTATCTACGGTTTGCACTACAGGACTGTCACTATCAGTTCCAGACGTTGCCATTTGGCCTCTCCACAGCTCTGAGGGTGTTCACCAAGGTTATGGCGGAGATGATGCTCCTCCTACGCAAACAGGGAGTGAACATAATTCCATATCTGGATGATCTGCTGATAAAGGCATCTTCCAAGGAGAAGCTATTGCGCTCTCAACTCAACTACTCTGAGATCATGGGTGGATCCTGAACCTTCCAAAGTCACATTTGGAACCGACAAGGTGACTGACCTTCCTGGGGACGATACTTGACACGGAAGTGCAGAGGGTGTTTCTACCGGTGGAGAAAGCGTTGGTGATCCAATCAATGGTCCGAGATGTCTTGAAACCTCCCCGGGTATCGGATCGTTGGTGCATTCACCTTCTTGGGAAGATGGTAGCCTCCTACGAGACTCTACAATATGGATGATTCCATGCATGGTTCTTCCAGCTGGATCTCTTGGACATGTGGTCGGGATCGCATCTTCACATGCACCAGCGGATACGCCTGTCGCCGAAAGCCAGAATTTCACTACTCTGGTGGCTGCAAACTTCTCACCTGCCCGAGGGCCGCAGGTTCGGGATTCAGAATTGGATTCTTCAAACCACGGATACAAGCCTCAAAGGTTGGGGAGCAGTCACCCAAAAAACTTCCAAGGAAAGTGGTCAAGCCAGGAATCTGTCCTTCCAATAAACATTCTGGAACTAAGGGTCATATACAATGACCTTCTACAAGCGGCTCATCTTCTGCAAGACCGAGCCATTCAGGTTCAGTCGGACAATCTAACAGCGGTGTCCTACATAAACTGACAGGGTGGAACGAAGAGCAGGGCTTCAATGTCAGAGGTAACAAGAATCCTCCTCTGGGCAGAAAGACACGCGCTGGCGGCGATCTTCATTCCGGGAGTAGACAACTGGGAAGCGGACTTCCTCAGCAGACATGATCTCCATCCAGGAGAATATGGCTTCCACCCAGAGGTATTCGCAGAGGTAACACGCCGATGTGTACCTCAGACCTGATGGCCTCTCACCTCAACAAGAAGCTTTGGAGGAACTGTTCCAGGTCACGAGACCCACAGGCAGTGGAAGCCCTGGTGACTCCGTGGGTGTTCCAGTCAATGTATGTGTTCTCTCCACTTCCACTCATCCCAAGGATTCTCAAACTAATAAAAAGATCAAGAGTTCCGGCGATCCTCATTGCTCCGCACTGGCCAAGGCGGGCTTGGTACGCACATCTTCTGGCTTTACTGCTGGAGGATCCAAGGCCTCTTCCTCTTCGCGAGGACCTTCTACTGCAGGGGTCGTTCGCCTATCAAGTCTTACCATGGCTACGTTCGACGGCATGGAGGTTAAACGCCAGATCTTAGTTCGGAAGGGCATTCTGAATAGGGTTATTCCTACTCTGATCCAAGCTAGGAAGGGGTAACGTCTAAGCATTACCATCAGATTTGGAAAAAGTATGTGTCTTGGTGTGAATCCTAGAAGTTTCCTACGTTGGGTGTCAACTGGGACATTTTCTCCTCTTTCTGCAAGCAGGTGTGGATGTTGGCCTATGCTTGGGCTCCATCAAGGTCCAGATTTCAGCCTATTTTCTTCCAGAAACAATTGGCTGCTATCCCTGTGGTTCAGACTTTCTTCAAAGGAGTTCTGCACATCCAACCACCCTTTGTGCCTCCTATGGCACCTTGGAATCTTAATGTGGTGCTGCAGTTTCTGCAATCGGATTGGTTCGAACCTTTACAGGAGGTGGACGTAAAGTTTCTTACTTGGATGGCGGTCACGTTGTTGGCCCTGGCTTCTGCCAGACGTGTGTAAGAATTGGGGGGCATTGTCGCACAAGAGCCCCTACTTGATTTTCCATGAGGATAGAGCTGAGCTCAGAACGCATCAGCAATTTCTCCCTAAGGTTGTGTCGGCTTTTCATATCAACCAACCTATTGTGGTGCCAGTGGCTACTGACACCTCAATTACCACAAAGCCCTTGGATGTCGTGCGGGCTTTGAAAATCTACGCGAAGAGAACTACTCGTCACAGGAAGTCAGACGCACTATTTGTCCTTTATGATCCCTACAAGATTGGGTGTCCTGCTTCTAAGCAATTTCACACTGGATCAGGCTTTCTATCCAGCATGCTTATTCCATGGCAGGATTGCCAATTCCAAAATCTGTTTATGCCCACACTACCCGTAGAGTGGGTTCTTACTGGGCAGCTGCCTGGGGTGTCTCGGCTATTCAGCTTTGCCAATCAGCTACTTGGTTAGGTTCGAACACGTTTGCTAAGTTTTACAAGTTCGATAGTTTGGCCTCTGAGGACCTCAAGTTTGGTCAATCAGTTCTGCAGGAAACTCAGCACTCTCCCTCCTGTTCTGGGAGCTTTGGTACATCCCCATGGTACTAAATGGAACCCCAGCATCCTCTAGGACGTAAGAGAAAATAGGATTTTAATTACCTACCGGTAAATACTTTTCTCGTAGTCCATAGAGGATGCTGGGCGCCCGCCCTGTGCTTCGTATTACTGCATTGTTACTTGGTTCAGTATTGTTGGTTCAGCCGTTGCTGAATTGTTCCAAGTTGGTTAGTTTGGCTTTCCTTTTTGTTATGTGTGAGGAGAGGTAGATTTGAGTGTCATCAGCATAGAGGTGATACTGGAAATTAAAAGAACTAATGAGTTCACCTATAGAGAGAGAAAAGGAGAGGACCAAGAACAAAACCTTGGGGGACACCAACAGTTAGTGGAAGTGGGGGCGAGGTAGCATCATGAGAGGAGACATAGAAGGAATGATCAGAGAGGTAGGAGGACAGCCAGGAGAGGGCAGTATCACGCAGACCAAGAGAGTGAAGGATTTGCAGAAGGAGAGGGTGGTCCACAGTGTCAAAAGCAGCAGAGAGGTCAAGAAGAATAAGCAGAGAGTAGTGGCCCTTAGATTTGGCGGCATGGAGGTCACTGCAGACTTTTGTGAGGGCAGTTTCAGTGGAGTGGAGAGAGCGTAAACCAGACTGGAATGCGTCAAGCAGTGAGTGAGAGGAAAGAAAGACAGTGAGGCGATTATAGACAATACGCTCAAGAAGTTTGGAGGCAAAGGGGAGGAGAGAGATGGGTCGACTTAGTATGAGTTTCCAATTGTTCCTTTATCCATAATATAATGTCAATACTAATGGTAGTCTAACTAATAAACATGTATGATCAATATAGTTTTAAGCGTTCTAGCATACGCAGCAATGTTAAATGTTTTTAGTGCACACATTATTATGTTTTAATCATTTCGTATCATTCCAGCCCGGGGCGAGGGTTCCGTCATGCACCTGGTTGCCAGGACACGCTGGTCGCCTAGGCGATGCTACCAACCCTGGTCTCCAGGAAGCCGACGTCTCCACGACTCCAGGGTGGAAGTACGTCATCACGCAGCACTGTAGAGCCAGGCCAGGGGTGTGTCCCGTTCGCGGGTCTTCTTCTTCTTCTGTATAAAAGGTATGTTGTGTTCACTTATTTTGTTGTATCACCTTGAAAAAGGGCGTTGTGGCCCCGAAACGTCGGACACTGAGTGATGAAATAAATGCACTTTACTGACTGTGAGTATACCCGTGAGTGCCGCCGCTGCTGGGCTTGTTTTATATATATATATATATATATACATATATATATATATCTAAGAGGATAGAATTTGATCGGTGTTGTTACACTGTTTTGTTAGCAGGTTACTTGATACTTTTGTCCTCATTTGTTACTATAGGTCACGTGAACGAGGTTCTCTCCATGTCCCCGGACATAGCGTGTGTTAGATGACATCACTTTGATGCACTGGAGCGTGCGACAGACAGCGACATGGACGGTTCCACCAGGTATATTAACAACACGGGACGTGCACATGCGTGTAGATGGTGACACTAAAGCTACTGGATGATCATTGTGAATGTCTGAGGTATTGATACAATGCACATTTGTTGAGATATTGTTTCTTTTTCAGATGGAACCATGGGTCGTGCACGTGATGCGACTGGCATAAGGGAGCGATTGGTTTTGGCCGAGACCGGCATTTGCTTGTTGGTGATCCCTTGTAGACAGTGAGTAGTATCCATCTACAGTGGAAGAAGCCTGGACACCAAGAATCTCAGCGGCGGAACAGTGTGCGAAAGTAGATCATGACAAATCGGGACCACAGGCATTTAGGGCACCTAGCAACCACCAATCGTACCAAACGCATCAGGAACTGCACCAACAGTACAATGCCGGACCCAGCCAAACAGTCCCAGATCTGGTGAATTGGAGGGCCATGTGAGATGCGGTGTCAGGTCAGACTGGTGCTCTGAAAACCAATCCAAGCCTTTCGGCCACTGTTCCGCCGCTGAGAGCAAACCTAAAGTTTAACACTAATGTGATAGCTACTTTTATGGTAATTATTTTGAGCCATAGAGTAGGACCTGTAGTATAGTGGGGACACAATTATGTATGTAGTAAGGCTACTGGGAGACCTTAGATTGAGCAATATTGGATCTGGCCATTACATTCCCTAAAGTCATAACCTCAGAACTGCACAGAGCAGGAACTATTATTCACAAGTAATTAGGAATGTGTTCATCATGAACAAGTCCACAATTACCATCTGAAGGTTACACAATTATTTCAGGTCTACACAATTGATATTTGAGGATAAAGCCTTTAACAGAAAACACCCCTGAAGAAGTCATAATTGATGAAACGTGTTGGTGACATGCAATTTGGATTTAGAGTGAAATGGAGTGGATAAGAACAAGCCCGCCCATGCAAGGGTGACAACAAGTGCTAAACGCTTGTCTTCTGATTATACAGATATGTACTTGTGATAAGCTTTTAATCTGTTTTACTTGAAGTTCTAGATTTAAAATTCATTTTATTTCTAAATATTATACGAATTGTATTTGGTGAGCTCAGGTCTACTGTATAGCAGGAAATATTTCATACCTACATCATCTAACAAAATGCATATAAATTAGGCACTCCACAAAAAACAATACTAATTATATTATATACATACATATATACACATTTATATATAATCACTAATAATAAACTTCTGCTTGTTACTTTTAATAACATTATAGTGCTGTGTGTAATAACTCTCTACATGTGATATTTGTCATGGATAGCCTTGTGTTAGAAACACCCAACTGAGAACAGGGCTGATGACGGAGGAGGGTGTAGAATAAGAGATTGCTGTAGTGACTGAGCAAGGAGAATATGTGACTTCTGTAATACTGTGTTTATTACTCACCTGTGCTGATATCTGTAGGGATCTCCTCCTCCTTACACTGCTGATCACCCCTCACATATGTCTCGTCTTCTACCTCTAGATCTTCTGCCTTTAAATCAGTCACATACGTCTCTTCTTCTCACTCTATATCTTCTGCCTTTATATCAGTCACATACGTCTCTTCTTCTCTCTCTATATCTTCTGCCTTTATATCAGTCACATACGTCTCTTCTTCTCCCTCTATATCTTCTGCCTTTATATCAGTCACATACGTCTCTTCTTCTTCCTCTGTATCTTCTGCCTTTATATCAGACACATACGTCTCTTCTTCTCCCTCTATATCTTCTGCCTTTATATCAGTCACATACATCTCTTCTTCTCCCTCTATATCTTCTGCCTTTATATCAGTCACATACGTCTCTTCTTCTCCCTCTATATCTTCTCCCTTTATATCAGACACATACATCTCTTCTTCTCCCTCTGTATCGTCTGTTTTAATATCAGACAGACGTTCTTCCTAAATAACCAAAAAATAATACAACGGCATTTGCATAGTGTTAGATTAAACTGAGCTGAAACAGTATAATATCAGTGTATAAGACACACACAGCTCCTCTACAGATCATATAGTGACAGTCACTTTGGAATATTGGTGAGACCCTAAATCCCACCTACCTGATCCTCCTGTGGGATCCTGGGATTCTCCTCTGTACAATCCTGGGAATACAGAGGAAGGGAACATCTCTCTGGGGTATCTCTTTTACTGGGCCCATCTGTAGGAGACACACAGTGACTGAGTACAGTATGTATATGTGATTATCAGATGATGTGTGTATATAGGGGGCCCCCATACCTGCTCTCCCCTGTATAATACATGACAGTCTCCTCTTACCCAGTGATGTGAGGGGCCGGTGATTCTCCATCATCACGTTCTTGTACAGACCCCTGTGTTCCTCTATATACTCCCCCTCCTGCATGGTGACATCCTGACATCCTGACACCTTATAGGAACCTGACACACACAGTGATACAGTCATCACCCAGACACATCCCCTGGTGTTACTGTATAATGTCCCATTCCCGGCAGTCACCTCTCCAGTCATCACCCAGACACATCTCCCGGTGTTACTGTATAATACCCCATTCCCAGCAGTCACCTCTCCAGTCATCACCCAGACACATACCCCGGTGTTACTGTATAATGCCCCATTTCCAGCAGTCACCTCTCCAGTCATCACCCAGACACGTCCCTTGGTGTTACTGTATAATGCCCCATTCCCAGCAGTCACCTCTCCAGTCATCACCCAGACACATTCACTGGTGTTATTGTATAATGTCCCATTCCCAGCAGTCACCTCTCCAGTCATCACCCGGACACATCCCCCGGTGTTACTGTATAATGCCCCATTCCCAGCAGTCACCTCTCCAGTCATCACCCGGACACGTCCCCTGCTGTTACTGTATAATGCCCCATTCCCAGCAGTCACCTCTCCAGTCATCACCCAGACACGTCCCCTGGTGTTACTGTATAATGCCCCATTCCCAGCAGTCACCTCTCCAGTCATCACCCAGACACATCCCCTGGTGCTACTGTATAATGCCCCATTCCCAGCAGTCACCTCTCCAGTCATCACCCAGACACATACCCCGGTGTTACTGTATAATGCCCCATTCCCAGCAGTCACCTCTCCAGTCATCACCCAGACACGTCCCCTAGTGTTACTGTATAATGGCCCATTCCCAGCAGTCACCTCTCCAGTCATCACCCAGACACATCCCCTGGTGTTACTGTATAATGTCCCATTCCCAGCAGCCACCTCTCCAGTCATCACCCAGACACGTCCCCCGGTGTTACTGTATAATGTCCCATTCCCAGCAGTCACCTCTCCAGTCATCACCCAGACACGTCTCCTGGTGTTACTGTATAATGCCCCATTTCCAGCAGTCACCTCTCCAGTCATCACCCGGACACATCCCCCGGTGTTACTGTATAATGCCCCATTTCCAGAAGTCACCTCTACAGTCATCACCCAGACACGTCCCCTGGTGTTACTGTATAATGTCAAGGGGTCAACTTGCTGGTGGTAGCTTGCGTGGAATTTAATAAGTGTGGAATTAAGAAGTGTGTTATCCGAACAGTTAAAAGAATAGCTGAACAAACATTGAGCGCCATCAAGGAAAGGTAACTTACTTAAACAACTTATTCCTACACAACTTAACCTAAAATTATCTCACAAATCACCACAGCATGTTCATCAAACTACTCTTTCTTATTTCAATTCATGGAATTCTCACCAAATGTAACACATTCTACACTCACCCTAAAACTCACCCCTCTGTGCACATTACAGCTTCTTTTCTCCACTCCCCTCTTCTTCATGAGCTTTATACTTACTTCTCTGCAAGTACTTTGACAACCACAATTGGCCACCAGAATAAACACTCGCAAACATCCACCAATATTTATCTCACTCTTCTGCTTTTATTAGCTGGTGCCATATCACAAAATCCAGGTCCCTCTCACACTCAGCTATCTCAAAACAACATAGAAATCCATCTAACCTCATAAATATCATGCGTCTACCATCCCCTTCCAAGTCACTAAAATGTGGCTTATGGAATGCACGCTCTGCTTGTAACAAATTACCATCCATGACCTCTTCATATCTCACAACTTTAATCTGCTGACTATAACAGAAACCTGGCTCACACAATCAGACACGGCCTACCCTGCAGCACTGTCACACAGTGGTTTCCACTTCACACACACCCCCAGGCCTGGCAATAGTAAAGGTGGTGCGGTTGGAATTTTACTGTCCCAATTTTTCACATACACTGTTCTGTTCTACCTCAGGTTCCATCACTTGCATTCACATCATTTGAAGTTCACGCTATCAGGATTTTCATCCCATTCTCTCTACATGTTGCAGCTATTGCCCTCCTGGGCAACCCGAACAACAATTTCTAGAAGATTTTTCTGCCTGGCTCCCGCGCATCTTATCCTCTGACATCTCAACCATCATTATGGGCAATTTCAATATAGCTCTTGACAGTCCGCAATCTGTTCATGCCTCCAAACTCTTCCTCTAACCTCCTCTCTTGGCTTCACCCAATGGTCCGACTCCTCTACTCACCAGGAGGGCCACTACCTTGATGTTGTGTTCACCAGGCTCTGCTCAGTTTCTGAATTCATTAACACTCCTTTCCCTCTCTCTGATCACAACCTGATCACCTTCACAATCTCTTCTATTACTCTAAATTCTATGACACTAAAACCTAGCAAGCCTCCTCTAACCCGCAGAAATACTAACAATATAAATTTTCAACAACTTTCCACTTCCCTGCAACAACTGCTCTCACCAATCTCTACATTTACCACACCTGACACTGCTGTATCACACCTGCACAAGATCCTAGAGAGTGCCCTTGTTGAAGTGGCTCCAGCTACCCATCACACCCCACGTAGGCTTAGAAGCCAACCATGGCACTCTAAATCAACAAGACACCTACAAAAACTGACACGTAAAGTAGAATGTCAGTAGCGTAAATCTCAGAATCCAAGTGACCTCCTCACATATAAGACCACCTACCACTCCTATCATCAGGCCCTGGACACTGCCAAACAAACATAGTTCCAATCTCTCATCTCTTCTCATGCCACCAACCCCAAGTGACTTATTAATACATTGAAATCACTTCTTTACCCTCCCTCACCTCCCCCACTAGCTACTATCAGTGCACAAGAACTTGCCTCCTACTTCAAGGATAAGAGTGATAAAATCCGAGATGAAATGGTATGCTCTTCCTCAGCCAGTGACCTGCTCAATTCCCTACCTGAACCCTCTGGCACTTTCTCTTCATTTGATCCCACAAGTGAAGATGAAGTATCAACACTCTTTCTATCCTCCTACTACACTACCTCTCCTGTTGATCCTATACCCTCACAGGTCAGTAAAACTTTGTCTCCTGTGCTTATCCCAACCTTAACTAAAATCTGTAATCTCTCTCTCTACTGGTATCTTTCCCTCTCTGTTTAAGAATGCAGTGATTACTCCCATTCTAAACAAGACACAACTCTGACCCAAACACACTCTCTAACTACCGTCCATTTCTCAGCTACCATATCCCTCCAAGCTACTTGAGAGACTTGTCTACACTCGCCTCACACACATTCTTAACTCCCACAACTTATTGGACCCACTTCAGTCAGGCTTTCATGCCCAACACTCTACAGACACTGCACTGACCAAAGTAGTGAATGTTCCAGTCACTGCTAGATCTAAAGGCCATTACACACTACTCATTCTTCTAGATCTCTCTGCTGCTTTTGACACTGTTGACCACTCTCTTCTTATACAAACACTACAATCCCTAGGTCTTCAGGACACAGCCCTCTCCTGGTTCTCATCCTACCTATCTAATCGCTCTTTCAGTGTTCACTTCTCTGATTCTATCTCTTCTTCTCTACCTCTACCAGTTGGAGTACCGCAAGGCTCAGTCTTGGGTCCTCTGTTGTTCTCAATCTATACCTCATTTCATTGCTGGGTGATCATATCATACAACCCATTAAGAACCTAGCAATCTGGTGGACCATTATGAACAGGTAGCATCTATCCTTGGGTATCAATGCCTATTCTCCCATAGATTGTAAGCTTGCGAGCATGGCCTTCCTACCTCTATGTTTGTCTGTTTTTACCCTGTTTTGTTCTATTACTGTTGTTCTAATTGTAAAGCGCAACAGAATATGCTGCGCTATATAAGAAACTGCTAATAAATAATAAATACAACACAGGCCGCTCCCCCTGTATACTATGACAGCACAAAAAGCTCCCCCTGTATACTATGACAGCCCAGGAAGCTACCCCTGTATATTATGACAACACAGGATGCTGCCCCTGTATATTATGACAGCACAGAAAGCTATCCCTGTATATTATGACAACACAGGCCACTCCTCCTGTATATTATGACAATACAGGCCGCTCCCTCTATATATTATGACAGCACAGGAAGCTACCCCTGTATACTATGACAATACAGGCCGCTCCCCCTATATACTATGACAGCACAGGAAGCTACCCCTGTATATTATGACAACACAGGAAGCTACCCCTGTATATTATGACAACACAGGCCGCTCCCCTTGTATACTATGACAGCACAGGTTGTTACCCCTGTATATTATGACAACACAGGCCACTCCTTCTGTATAGAAAGCAAATACATTCCGATCACCCTATATAATAATAGTAATGAGACACCACAGGCCCCTCTGCCTGTATATTATGACAACACAGGCCACCCCCCCTGTATACTATGACAGTACAGGATGCTACCCCTGTATTATGACAACACAGGCCACTCCTCCTGTATAGAAAGACAATACATGTCGTTCACCCTATATAATAATAGTAACAAGACACCACAGGCCACTTCCCCTGTATAAAAAGGCCATACAGGCTGCTCCCCCTGAATAGTAGGATGTCATAATCACTACCCCTGTATAGCAGGATGCCTCAGGTCGCTCCCCCTGTAGAGTAGGACAACACCTGCCACTCCCCTGTATATTAATACAGCTCCCCTGTATTTTAATACAGCTCTTCTGAATATTAATACAACATATGCCGCTCCATCTGTATAGTACAATGCCACAGGACACAACACCTGTAATGTCCCGTTTTTAGAATTACAGTAACGGTGGGGTCTGCGCCACCATTATCACGGTAACGGCGGGATGTGCGCCCTCTGTATTACAGTAACGGCAGGGACTGCGCCACCTGTATTACGGTAACGGCGGGGTCTGTTCCCCCTGTATTACGTTAACGGTGGGGTGTGCACCCCCTGTATTACGGTAACGGCGAGGTCTGCGCTATCTGCATTACGGTAATGGCGAGGTCTGCGCCACCTGTATTACGTTAACGGTGGGGTCTGTGCCACCTGTATTATGGTAACGGCGGGTTCTGTGTCACCTGTATCGCGGTAACGGCGGAGACTGCACCACCTGTATTACGGTAACGGCGGAGTCTGCACCACCTGTATTACGGTAGCGGCGGGGACTGCACCACCTGTATCATGGTAACGGCGGGGTCTGCTCCACTTATATTACGGTAATAGCGGGTTTTGCGCCACATTTATTACGGTAATGGCGGGGTCTGTGCCCCCTGTATTATGGTAACGGTGGAGTCTGAGCCACCTGTATTACGGTAACGGCGGGGTCTGCTCCACCTGTATTATGGTAACGGCTGGATTTGCACCACCTGTATCACGGTAACGGTGGGGTCTGCGCCACCTGTATTACGGTAACGGCGGGGTGTGCGCCACCTGTATTACGGTAACGGCGGGGTGTGCGCCACCTGTATTACGGTAACGGCGAGGTCTGCGCCACCCGTATTACTGCAACGACGGGGTCTGCGCCACCTGTATTACGGTAACGGTGGGGTCTGCGCCACCTGTATTACGGTAACGGCGGGGTCTGCTCCACCTGTATTATGGTAATGGTGGGGTCTGCGCCACCTGTATTACGGTAACGGCGGGATGTGCGCCCTTTGTATTACGGTAACGGCAGGGACTGCGCCACCTGTATTACGGTAACGGCGTGGTCCGCTCCCACTGTATTATGGTAACGGTGGGGTGTGCACCCCCTGTATTATGGTAACGGCGAGGTCTGCGACATCTGTATTACGGTAATGGCGGGGTCTACACCACCTGTATTACGGTAGCGGAGGGGTCTGCCCCACCTGTATTATGGTAACGGCGGGGTCTGTGCCCCCTGTATTATGGTAACGGTGGCGTCTGAGCCACCTGTACAACGGTAACGGCGAGGTCTGCGCCCCTTGTATTACGGTAACGGCGGAGTCTGCACCACCTGCGTTACGGTAACAGCGGGATCTGCTCCACCTGTATTATGGTAACGGCTGGATTTGTGCCACCTGTATCACGGTAACGGTGGGGTCTGCGCCACCCGTATTACTGTAACGGCGGGGTCTGCGCCACCTGTATTACGGTAACAGCGGGGTCTGCGCCACCTGTATTACGGTAACGGCGGGGTCTGCTCCACCTGTATTATGGTAATGGTGGGGTCTGCGCCACCTGTATTCCGGTAACGGCGGGATGTGCGCCCTCTGTATTACGGTAACGGCAGGGACTGCGCCACCTGTATTACGGTAACGGCGTGGTCCGCTCCCACTGTATTACGGTAACGGTGGGGTGTGCACCCCCTGTATTACGGTAACGGCGAGGTCTGCGACATCTGTATTATGGTAATGGCGGGGTCTACACCACCTGTATTACGGTAACGGTGGGGTGTGCACCCCCTGTATTACGGTAACGGCGAGGTCTGCGACATCTGTATTACGGTAATGGCGGGGTCTACACCACCTGTATTACGGTAGCGGCGGGGTCTGCGCCATCTGTATCACGGTAACGGCGGAGTCTGCGCCACCTGTATTACGGTAACAGTGGAGTCTGCGCCACCTGTATTACGGTAACGACGGGGACTGCACCACCTGTATCACGGTAACGGTGGGGCCTGCTCCACCTATGTTACGGTAATGGCGAGTTTTGCGCCACATTTCTTACGGCAATGGCGGGGTCTGCGCCCCCTATATTATGGTAACGGTGGAGTCTGCGCCAACTGTATAACGGTAACAGCGAGGTCTGCGCCCCCCTGTACTACGGTAACGGCGGGGTCTGCACCACCTCCTGCGTTACGGTAACAACGGGGTCTGCGTCACCTGTATTACGGTAACGGCGGGATCTGCGCCACCTGTATTACGGTAACGGCGGGGTCTGCTCCACCTGTACTGTATTACAGTAACGGCTGGGTCTGCGCCACCTGTATTACGGTAATGGCGGGATGTGCGCCCTCTGTATTACGGTAACGGCAGGTACTGCGCCACCTGTATTACGGTAATGGCGTGGTCCGCTCCCACTGTATTACGGTAACGGCGAGGTCTGCGCCATCTGTATTACGGTAATGGCGGGGTCTACACCCCCTGTATTACGGTAGCGGAGGGGTCTGCGCCACCTGTATTACGGTAACGGCGGAGTCTGCGCCACTTGTATTACGGTAACGGTGGAGTCTGCGCCACCTGTATTACGGTAACGGCGGGGACTGCACCACCTGTATCACGGTAACGGTGGGGCCTGCTCCACCTATGTTACGGTAATGGCGAGTTTTGCGCCACATTTCTTACGGCAATGGCGGGGTCTGCGCCCCCTATATTATGGTAACGGTGGAATCTGCGCCACCTGTATAACGGAAACGGCGAGGTCTGCGCCCCCTGTATTACGGTAACGGTGGGGTATGCCCCACCTGCGTTACGGTAACAGCGGGGTCTGCGCCACCTGTATTACGGTAACGGCGTGGTCTGCTCCACCTGTATCACAGTAACGGCGGGATTTGCGCCACCTGTGTCACCGTAACGGCAGGGTCTGAGCCACATGTATTACGGTAACGACGGGGTCTGCGTCACCTGTATTATGGTAACGGTGAGGTCTGCGCCATCTGTATTACGGTAACGGTGGGGTCTGCGCCACCTGTATTCCGATAACGGCGGGGTCTGCGCCACATGTATTACGGTAACGGCGGGGTCTGCGCCATCTGTATTACGGTAACGGTGGGGTCTGCGCCACCTGTATTACGGTAACGGCGGGGTCTGCGCCACCTGCATTACAGTAACAGCGGGGTCTGCGCCACCTGTATTACGGTAAAGGCAGGGTCTGCTCCACCTGTATCACGGTAACGGCGGGGTGTGCGCCAGCTGTATTACGGTAACGGCGGGGTCTGCGCCACCTGTATTACGGTAACGGCGGGGTCTGCGCCACCTGTATTACGGTAACGGCGGGGTCTGCGCCACCTGTATTACGGTAACGGAGAGGACTGCACCACCTGTATCACGGTAACGGTGGGGCCTGCTCCACCTATGTTACGGTAATGGCGAGTTTTGCGCCACATTTATTACGGCAATGGCGGGTCTGCGCCCCCTGTACTACGGTAACGGCGGGGTCTGCACCACCTGCGTTACGGTAATAGCGGGGTCTGCGCCACCTGTATTACGGTAACGGCGGGGTCTGCGCCACCTGTATTACGGTAACGGCGGGATGTGCGCCCTCTGTATTACGGTAACGGCGGGGTCTGCGCCACCTATATGATGGTAACGGTGGAGTCTGCGCCACCTGTATAACGGTAACAGCGAGGTCTGCGCCCCCTGTACTACGGTAACGGCGGGCTCTGCACCACCTGCGTTACGGTAACAGCGGGGTCTGCGCCACCTGTATAACGGTAACAGCGAGGTCTGCGCCCCCTGTACTACGGTAACGGCGGGTTCTGCACCACCTGCGTTACGGTAACAGCGGGGTCTGCGCCACCTGTATTACGGTAATGGCGGGGTCTGCTCCACCTGTATCACAGTAATGGCGGGATTTGCGCCACCTGTGTCACCGTAACGGTGGGGTCTGAGCCACATGTATTACGGTAACGGACGGGTCTGCGTCACCTGTATTACGGTAACGGCGAGGTCTGTGCCACCTATATTACGGTAACGGCGGGGTCTGCGCCACCAGTATTACGGTAACGGTGGGGGCTGCACCACCTGTATCACGGTAACGGTGGGATTTGCGCCACCTGTATAATGGTAACGGTAGGGTGTGTGCCACCTGTATTACAGTAACGGCGGGGTCTGCGCCACCTGTATTCCGATAACGGCGGGGTCTGCGCCACATGTATTACGGTAACGGCGGGGTCTGCGCCACCTGTATTACGGTAACGACGGGGTCTGCGCCATCTGTATTACGGTAACGGCGGGGTCTGCGCCACCTGCATTACAGTAACAGCGGGGTCTGCGCCACCTGTATTACGGTAAAGGCGGGGTCTGCTCCACCTGTATCACGGTAACGGCGGGGTGTGCGCCAGCTGTATTACGGTAACGGCGGGGTCTGCGCCACCTGTATTACGGTAACGGCGGGGTCTGCGCCACCTGTATTACGGTAACGGCGGGGTCTGCGCCACCTGTATTACGGTAACGGCGGGGTCTGCGCCACCTGTATTACGGTAACGGCGGGGTCTGCGCCACCTGTATTACGGTAACGGCGGGGTCTGCACCACTTGTATCACGGTAACGGCGGGGTGTGCGCCCTCTGTATCACGGTAACGGCGGGGTCTGCGCCACTTGTATCACGGTAACGGCGGGGTGTGCGCCCTCTGTATTACGGTAACGGTGGGGACTGCGCCACCTGTACTACGGTAACGGCGGGGTCTGCGCCACCTGTATTACAGTAACGGCGGAGTCTGCGCCACCTGTATTACGGTAATGGCGGGGACTGCGCCACCTGTATTACGGTAACGGTGGGGTCTGCGCCACCTGTGTTACGGTAACGGTGGGGTCTGCGCCACCTGTGTTACGGTAACGGCGGGGTCTGCGCCACCTGTGTTATGGTAACGGCGGGGTCTGCACCACTTGTATCACGGTAACGGCGGGGTGTGCGCCCTCTGTATCACGGTAACAGTGGGGACTGCGCCACCTGTATTACGGTAACGGCGGGGTCTGCGCCACTTGTATCACGGTAACGGCGGGGTGTGCGCCCTCTGTATTACGGTAACGGTGGGGACTGCGCCACCTGTATTACGGTAATGGCGGGGACTGCGCCACCTGTATTACGGTAACGGTGGGGACTGCGCCACATGTATTACGGTAATGGCGGGGACTGCGCCACCTGTGTTACGGTAATGGCGGGGTCTGCGCCACCTGTATTACGGTAACGGCGGGGTCTTGCGCCACCTGTATTACGGTAATGGCGGGTTCTGTGCCACTTGTATTATGGTAACGGCGGGGTCTGCGCCACCTGTGTTACGGTAATGGCGGGGTCTGCGCCACCTGTGTTATGGTAACGGCGGGGTCTACACCACTTGTATCACGGTAACGGCGGGGTGTGCGCCCTCTGTATCACGGTAACGGCGGGGTCTGCGCCACTTGTATCACGGTAACGGCGGGGTGTGCGCCCTCTGTATTACGGTAACGGTGGGGACTGCGCCACCTGTATTACGGTAACGGCGGGGACTGCGCCACCTGTATTACGGTAACGGTGGGCACTGCGCCACATGTATTACGGTAATGGCGGGGACTGCGCCACCTGTGTTACGGTAACGGCGGGGTCTGCGCCACCTGTATTACGGTAACGGCGGGGTCTTGCGCCACCTGTGTTACGGTAATGGCGGGGTCTGCGCCACCTGTATTACGGCAACGGCGGGTTCTGTGTCACTTTTATTACGGTAACGGCGGGGTCTGCGCCACCTGTACTACGGTAACGGCGTGGTCTGCGCCACCTGTATTACAGTAACGGCGGAGTCTGCGCCACCTGTATTACGGTAATGGCGGAGTCTGCGCCACCTGTGTTACGGTAACGACGGGGTCTGCGCCACCTGTATTATGGTAACGGCGGGGTCTGCGCCACCTGTGTTACGGTAATGGCGGGGTCTGCACCTCCTGTATTACAGTAACGGCGGATTCTGTGCCATTTGTATTACGGTAACGGCGGGGTCTGCGCCACCTGTACTACGGTAATGGCGTGGTCTGCGCCACCTGTATTACAGTAACGGCGGAGTCTGCGCCACCTGTCTTACGGTAACGGCGGGGTCTGCGCCACCTGTGTTACGGTAATGGCGGGGTCTGCGCCATCTGTATTACAGTAACGGCGGAGTCTGCGCCACCTGTATTACGGTAACGGCGGAGTCTGCGCCACCTGTATCACGGTAACGGCGGAGTCTGCGCCACCTGTGTTACGGTAACGACGGGGTCTGCGCCACCTGTATTACAGTAACGGCCGGGTCTGCGCCACCTGTGTTACGGTAATGGCGGGGTCTGCACCACCTGTATTACGGTAATGGCGGGTTCTGTGCCACTTGTATTACGGTAACGGCGGGGTCTGCGCCACCTGTGTTACGGTAATGGCGGGGTCTGCGCCACCTGTGTTATGGTAACGGCGGGGTCTGCACCACTTGTATCACGGTAACGGCGGGGTGTGCGCCCTCTGTATCACGGTAACGGCGGGGTCTGCGCCACTTGTATCACGGTAACGGCGGGGTGTGCGCCCTCTGTATTACGGTAACGGTGGGGACTGCGCCACCTGTATTACGGTAATGGCGGGGACTGCGCCACCTGTATTACGGTAACGGTGGGGACTGCGCCACATGTATTACGGTAATGGCGGGGACTGCGCCACCTGTGTTACGGTAACGGCGGGGTCTGCGCCACCTGTATTACGGTAACGGCGGGGTCTTGCGCCACCTGTATTACGGTAATGGCAGGTTCTGTGCCACTTGTATTACGGTAACGGCGGGGTCTGCGCCACCTGTGTTACGGTAATGGCGGGGTCTGCGCCACCTGTATTACGGCAACGGCGGGTTCTGTGCCACTTTTATCACGGTAACGGCGGGGTC